>NC_142654.1:53972500-54272794 GCF_055504915.1 Nelumbo nucifera
CCACAGGTTGGTTCACTAAAGGTTCTTCTTCTAAAGTTTCCTTTCCTTCTTCTTCTCCCCCCAACTTAGGGTCTTCCTACTCCTTTTCTTCTTCTTCAATTTTCTTCTCCTTATACGAGTCTTCTAAAATTCTCCCACTCCTTAAGGTTGTACTAGCTTTGGCATTTTCGAACTAAGGGATCATAGGAGGTGGTTGAATTTGTTGTGGACGAAGACCCGGTGGATGATTTCAACGATTCACAACCGGTTGCCCTACTTTTCTCCTCGCCTTGGCTTCGGCTAGTACCTGAACTTTCATACGTGTCATTGCAATACCTAAACTAAAAAGTGTCAAGTTGATCCCCGTCATTAACCGACCATCAGTTATTTTTTGAAAATGTCAAAACTACCCTTCAAAAGAAGACTATTCATTGTCTTCTACCTTGAGACTGAATCAGTTATCTTCAAAGAAAAAGAGAGAAAAACATGAAATATGATAGCGAGAAACAATAATTAAAAGCAAAGAAATAACTAGACAATAATGTGTTTTAGATCTAAAGATAAAAGACAATGACTTCATTAGTCTAGAATCTCAAGCACCTCAATCAGTTCAGTCTCAAGGTAGAAGACAATGAACAGTGTCTTCTTTTAAAGGATAGTTTTAACATTTTCAATTGATAGCTAACGATCGATTAACGGAAATGACCAACTTAACACTTTTTAAAAGTTTAGATACTACAGTGATACGTTTGAAAGTTCGGGTACTAACTTCACACTACCCCCAAAGTTCAGGATATTAAAGTAGAATTTTCTCCAAAAAGAAAAAAACATGAAAGCAATGGCTGTCGTGTTTTGCCTTACTCATTTTTTATCAAGGGGGCTCTTGCTACAAGTATCCAGTTCATCTAGATTCACATGGCCAATTGTGGGTTTAAACTTTCTTCTCTCAGAATCTTTTTCTTTTTTTATTGAAAGGGAACTCTTGCTACGTTCATTGTGGGTCACTCTAGCCAGCAGACTTATTTGATCCTGCAAACACTTTAGCTCTGGTTTATTAATTAGGGTAAATCTGTGATGCCCAAAAGACATTATATCTGAAAAACTTGTAACCAATAAACCGGTAGCATAGAAGTGGTAACCAATTACCAATTAACAGGTATTCACCAACATTTCAGGAGGGGGTTGATTGGACAAAGTTCTTCTGGTATCATACCCTTCTGGCAGGTTCGCATCTGCCCCCAAAGACTTGCCCCCTAAAAACGTCCCACGAAACCTAGGCGCGACGCGTGTCGTGATACACGTGCACTAAGATGACTCGTGTAGTCTATATTTCACGCCGTTTGTATCACGTTCGTTAATTCCTTCTCGCCCAAAAGGGTTTCTTCTCCCCTTCTGGGTATTCTTTCTCCTATTCTACTGTGAACTGAAACCTTGGCGCCCCCTTTCGTAACCTACCCATCGGAGATAAACTCTTTCGAGTTTCGTCAGCCGACGCCGACGGCCATACAAACGGCGAGAAGGTAAGTATTCTGTAATGGAGGGAAGTAAGTGTCGCTGGTTTTCTCGGCGCCCCCTAACTACTACGCTTACTTCCCTTCCAGCGGTAGCGTTGCTGGTTTTCTCGGCAAAATGCTTAGCACCGGATTTAATGTCGTTGGGTTCAACTGGATGTCATCGCCGGCGGCCACAAAGCTGGAGAGCATGGTCATGGATTGGCTTGGCAAGATGCTTAAGCTCCCCAAGTCTTTCCTCGTCTCTGGAAACAGTGATGGTGTGCTACAAGGGAGTACCTACGAAGCCATCTTGTGCACGCTCACGACAGCCTGAGATCGGATGTTGAACAGAATTGGTAGGGAGAACATAGGGAAGTTGGTGGTTTATGAATCAGATCAGAGCCACTGTGCACTCCAGAAAGCTGCCCAGATTGCAGGGATCTTTCTAAACAACTTCGTGTCGTTGCGACGAGTAAGGCCACCTCATTCGGGCTGGTCCCCGAGTCTCTTCGGTCTGCGATCCAAGCAGATATACGAGCTAGGCTCATCCCATTATTCCTCTGTGCTACTGTCGGTACTATATCGTCGACAACCGTCGACCCAATTGCTCCTCTATGCACAGTGGCCAAAGAGTATGGTGTTCGGGTTCACGTCGATGCAGCATACGTCGGAAGTGCATGCATATGTCCTGAGTTCAGACACTTCATCGATTGGGTAGAGGATGCAGATTCGTTCAGTTTCATTGCACACAAGTGGTTCTTCACCACCCTCGATTGCTGCTGCCTTTGGGTCAAGGACCCTAGCACCTTTGTTAAGGCCCTGTCAACTAGTCCGAACAAAGCTACTGAATCAAAGCAAGTGATAGACTACAAAGACTGGCAAATAGCCCTCAGTTGTCGATTCCGAGCCATGAAGCTCTGGATGGTGCTTTGGAGCTATGGTGTGGCTAACCTAAGAAATTTCCTTCGGACCCACGTGAAAATGGCTAAGCACTTTGAAGAGAAGGTAACCACGGACAAGAGGTTTGAGATTGTGGTGCCTAGGAATTTCGTGATGGCATGCTTCCGGTTGCTACCGCCGCCGGTGAAGGATCATGAGGATGAGACACTTAGGCAACCGTCGGAGTTGGAACGTGCAAACGAGATCAATTGTAAGTTACTGGAGTCGATCAACTCGGCTGGGTGCATATACATGACGCATGCGGTGTTTGGGGGTGTTTACATGATCAGGTTCGCTGTTGGTGCAAGCCCTACGGAGGACCGCCATTTGAACTTGGCATGGAAGGTAGTGCAGGAAAATGCAGAGGCCATTATCAAAGCGTGTTGATTAAGGTAGCGACCTGCGACCACCACTCCGTATTCGTGGAGTTGAGGGTTTAATTCAAACTTACGAAAATAAAGAGTAAGACCCAAGAAAAAAAAATAAAAGAAATTAATTACTTAGGTTCATTAATTTTGTACGTATTCATCATCTGTAATTTTTTTTTCTTAAATTTTTTTTGTATCTATTAAATCATCTACATTGAATTGTTTCTATTTTGAAATTATCAAATTATTATTGATTTTACAACAACGATTCTTAATACTCTCTCTCTCCGTTTGTATGGCCGTCGGCGTCGGCCTGCGAAACTCAAAAGAGTTTATCTCCGGTGGGTGGGTTACGAAAGGGGGCGCCAAGGGTTTTAGTTCACAGTAGAATAGAAAAATACCCAGAATGGGAGAAGAAACCCTTTTGGGCGAGAAGGAATTAATGGACGTGATACAAACGACATGAAATAGATACTGCACGAGTCATCCTAGTGCACTTGTGTTATGAAACGTGTCGCGCATAGGTTTCGTGGGACGTTTTTGGGGGGCAGATGCGAACCCCCTTCTGGCATAGATATTGCCCTCCTATGCATATAGATAAGAAAGTCTGACGAAAAAAAATTCAGATAATATAGCTTTCTTAGAAACTCACTTCTGCAGGGAATATGACACTTGAGAAATTCGATAGTACTACGCAAACCGTAAGGTTTCCTTTTATTGTTACACTCAATAGGCTTTCTGAACTCTTCCATCTACAAAATAAGTCCAAATTTTCAGATAAAGGTGATACATTTCGTGCTCTAGAAAGCCAACCAAATAATACCACACAAGAATGAACACAAACAACATATTACAAACTTACAACCAAACTTCTGCCATCATCTTAGAGATAATATAATATACAACATACCCTGATACCCTGTTATCTCCCTCTCTCGGTACCCACTCAAACACCACAAATAGATTAATCTAATAAGAAAACCAGAGGAATCGCAAGACCCTGAAATAAGAATCTTTCACAAAACTGAACATCCTTTGAATCAAGAAGCTAGTGATAATACCTGGTTAAGTATCTTCACACCATTAAGCCCAGGACCCTTCCGATATGTCATCTTTGCCATCTTCTCTCTGAAACAACCAGGATTTATTCTGTGAGAAATTGATATGAACATGTTCTACCATGTCTCTGATGAATAACACAGGGAACAGGAATCTAGTATGTTTATAATTTCTTTGTATCCACTAGCTTAATACATATTTACAAACAAATATGAGCATGCATGCTTGGACCCATTTTATAATGATTCTTACATGATCAATCCCCTCTACTATACAAGAAAATTGTCAACTATGTAAAATGCGTATAAAAAATGAATTGGCGGAAATGCAAATGTTGTGATCAACGAGTGCAGAAAACAGAAAAGATAGGACAAGAAAGAAACATATTTGAAGGAACATAGAGGTAGCTCAAATAGGTGAAATAATGACGGAAAGTAGACTAAGATGGTTTGGTTACATGCAAACACAACCCACATCACCAGTAAGAAGAAGTGATCTGTTACAAGTTTAAGGGGATAGAAGAGCCAAGGCAGACCAAAAAGGACATGGGTCAAGTAGTGGAAATGATTTAAGGGTCAACAATTTAACAGTGGTTATGGCATCGAACAGAACAGAATTCATATATAGGTAGGACAAGGCTTGGATGATGATGATGAGTATAAAGATCTGTTCTCCCTCCCTCCCTCCCTTCTTGTATAAAAGGGAGAGTTTGACCAATTTCTGATTTACTCCCAAACTTCCCATTTCATTTTCTCTTATTTCCTTTTATGTATCTCCCTCTCTCTCCATTATCCTCTTCTTTTATTCCCTGGGGACAGTGCTTGATTGTGCTTTTCCATGCCTGCTACATGTATGAGAGTACACATTGTATCTAAAACCCCTTAACAATGATATTAGATAATACCTATTTGCCTATACCTGCAATGGTCTGTATTGCTGATAGTGGATAATAAAAGACAACGTAGAATTCAATTTTGTAGCATCTTCCAAGTGAGATACCCACTTATACCCCAAAAATTAAGTATAACTTTATGGCTGCTAGGTAAAAGCAGGCAATCTATCTTTAATCAGGAAATCCGGTAATCTTTTTGAGGGCTATAAACAACAAGGATATCATATATAATGCATTTTTTGCAACTAAGGCTTGGTTTGGAAAGAGTACGAAGGCTCAGTTCGGAAAGAGTACAAATACAAAATACAAGGCTTTGCAGTCTACATATTTGTATTTGTACTCCTTTCAAACTTAGCGCAGTTTGGAAGGAGTACAAATACAAATACATATAAAATAATACAAAATACAAGGATATGCACTCTACATATTTGTATTTATACTCCTTCCAAACTGACTTCTCAATTTGGGAAGAGTGCAAATACAAATATGTTCAGTGCAAATATAAGGCTTAGAAATACAAAATATATGGTTTTGCATAAGGGTGGCGCATTGGGTGAAAACTTAAAAGCTCTTTGCTGATTTCAAGGTTGAAGATTTCTTCAGCTCGTGGGGACTAAGTGCAAATACACCTCCATGTGCTGAGTGAAAGAAATTGAACTTTGATGGTAGCTGCATGGGCAACCTGGTCCATCGAGTATTGATGGGTTAATTAGGGAAGAAGGTATAAACATTCTAGCCATGTATTCAGGTCCTGTTCAGCATGGAGATGTGGTGAGATCAGAACTGATGGCAGCAGTTTATGGAGTAGAGAAAGCTAAAGAGATGGAGATTGATAGGCTGATTATTGAAGGTGATCCAAAAATAGTTGTGGGTTGGCTGAAAAAGGGGGAAGGAGAAATATGGCAGTTAAGGAATGAGTTCAGGTGCTTTAAAACAGCTATCTAAAGACATGATGATCCAAAATAAAGTGGATTAGGAGATTTGCAAACAGTATGACCGTGGTTTAGCTAAACAAGGAATTCAGAGACAACCCATGTTATGGGCTGTTTTGTAAATATTGGGATAGTTTCTTATTGGGTCTGTTGTTTCTGCCCACAACTTCTTGTTGTATATCTTCATTTTAAATTAATGAATCAATTTTTGTGTTGCTGATAAAAAAAAAACATATGGCTTTGCACTGTACATATTTGTATTTGTACTCTTCCCAAACTGAGCCTAAATGCCAAATATTCTCCATGTAAAAATATCCTCAATAAATCATTTTGAAAGATTATTTTGGGACCAGAAACATGCCTAGTGTGCAAAAGTGGTACATGCCAGATGTACATTAAATCCGTGACTACAACCTAGAGTTACAATGTATGAAAATATGTCAAAAAACAATTAAAACTAAAAATTTACAATTCCATCTAAATCTAAAAATTGTTCAAGAAACAATTAAATATGATATGAAAAGATCCAGAAAGTTACCATGAGGTGAATGCGCACCATTTCCCTTAACACCCTGTTGTGCTTGAGACACGGACCGCTGCATGCGAGGGGAGTCCTGCTTTCCATTTGCACCGGGGAGGGAATGCCGCTTCTTGATGTAAATATTTTTATCTTGCACATCTGGACTTGACCTTGGAGAACTATGAGTCTGAGCCTTGGCTCTAGCAGATTCTGTAGCTTGCATGTAATTGGGAAGTGAATTACTGCTACTACTATCCCTTCGCTCCTGATCTATGTGATCAGGTCTTGTTGAACCAAAAGAGTTACGCCTCTTTCCACTTTTTGGTTCCTTGGGCAATTGTTCTGTACTATTTCTCACACCTGAATCATGATTGTGATTCACCGGGGACCTTTTATCTGCTGCTGACTGGGACTTTAAACTATGGATTGACCTGCTTTTATCCACTTTATTTCTTTTAGCTTTCAATGATACTTGGCTTGAAGGCGTTCCATGTGATTCAGGGGCAGTTATATGGCTTCTTGGAGAACCTTCTGGTGATGATATGTATGCTTGTTGATCTGTGATAGTGTCCAGTTGGATCTGTACATCTGATTCACTTCTCTCTGGCTGCTGCTCTATCATGGGGGAAGTGGCAGGTACAATTGAGTCTAATGACTCTCCATTAACATCCTCATTCTTCCCTGGCTGAGAAGAGACAGCATAAGACTGAGTAGGCAGGGGTGTGGAGGAAACAGGCTTCACTTCAACATCTAGAAATCCAGTCTTAGATGCATGATCAGCAGAATCACTTGGATCAGGAGTCACTCTTTCTGCAACTTCAGCTTCATTTTCAAATTCCCCTCCACCATCAGATCTATCTGGTGAATCAAGAGTGGAAGTAATAGAGAGTTCAGTGCCGCATTCTGAGCCCCCAATCTGAAGCCCTGAATCATGGGATACAGAATTCTCTGTTGGGTTAAGTTCCTTAGCCCTTGCTACAGGATCTGAAAGAGATGAGATAGTTTCCCATTTGGATTCTACTCCAAAATCTGTACGAGTAGAACTGATTGAATTGCCTGATTTAGCTGTTAAACTCAACTCTTCAAATTTAGACTGAGCAGCAACAAATGCAGGATTAGATGCTTTTCTTGATCCAAATACAAATTTCTTTCCCTCAGTCTCTAATTGTTCAGAAGCCACCCTTTTAACAAGGTTTTTAGGTTGTTCACTGTTCATTTCAGGCTTTTCAGAAGCAGAATAAGCCAACTTTTGAGAAGTTGCATCCAATTGCATATCTGTATGATTGGAAGGTGAATCTATCTTGGACAAGGCCTCTTGTGCTTGGCCTAAATCCACATCCTCAAGATGATGCTCAGGGCCATCTCTTGTTGAAGAAGAGGTTGGGTGACAAGCATGAAAGTCAAAGTTATCTGCATCGTAAGTAATCAAACTATCTTCACTCTCAGATGGTGTTTCTGTTTCCCTAGTAGCAGACATCAAATCTCCTATCTCAGGGACAGCTTCAGCTGCAATTTCAGTTCCTACTTCAGAAGAAGCTTTTTCACTCTTGTCTCCTTGTTCCTGATTTTCCAGACACTCCAATGTCTGTGGTTGCACAAAATCTGATGACAATACAGCCATCCACATCTCTAACCATCTCCATGCAGAAGAATTGGGTTTTGAAGGATCACATTTGATGTAAATTGGCTTTGTCTTTGAAGTTGATTGTAAAAGCTTATAGTACAAACAAAAGTATAATATCAGTATCAGTATAAAGAAATATTAAGAGATAAACCATTCATCACAGGCAAAAAGGTAAGGAAATAAATTTACCATACCTGACGAACAAACACATTGCTAAGCAGTTTCTCAGTAGAAGAGTAAGTTTTGATTCCCAATTCACCCTTTCCCTGAAACAATCAGTTTCGCATCAGTTTCATATGGCTGAAACAATCCCGTTGTCCAGGAAGCATAGGAGGGTCTCAATAATAAAAAATAAAAATAAAAAAATAAAAAAATAAAACTGGAAAATATAATGCATTTTCTCATGAAATGAAAAGATTTTTCAGTAAATATCTATGCTTGATATACCCCAGCAGCTCATAACACCGCTGGTCAATTATGAAAATAATGACGAGGAAATCCCTTCCATGCCCCAGTAAACGGGTAATTGATTACAAGAGGTCCTTGACAGGTGTGTACTATAGTAAAAATTGGTCCAATGATTGCAATTGGTTGGAACAATTGCTCATATTGAAACCATGGTTGGCAATAAGACACCTTTTACCACCAGTGTTTAAACTATGAAAATTTGAAAGCTTGGACAAGTGCTAAGTTGATCCAGATTGGAACTTGGCCATGTTTTTACCGACCCAATTAAGTTAACAACAAATAATTATAAAGTCAGGAATACAACTCTTAAACATAAAGAATGAAGAAAGGATTCAGATCCAACAATGTTGGCATAGGCTCTACAGTTCTTAGAGTACAAAAAAGTACATGCAATCATAGTCCCCACTGCCCAAAAATGGTTCTTACTTTCCCCTACAAGAGGATGGAAAAGTTTCAAAGATTTGGTCTTGGGACGTTTCATAGTTGTCAAGGTGACGCCTAGGCCGCCTAGGCGACAAGGCGTCCTTTGAAGTTGGACTCGCCTAATTGCCAAGCAGTTTTCTCCCTACCATAAAATACTTTTTCATTCATTCTTTTTTGAGAATATAATTATAAAATAGACATTACTAAACTAAAGTAATCATTTTATGTGTTTATATACTAATTTCTTTTTATTATTTTCTTACTTATTAGGGTTTAATCAATACAAATATTCCTAAATGCTGTATTGCACCCTCAAAGACTTAAAAACCTGAACCAATAAGTAAGAAAGAACTTAAATTTTTATCTAATCAGCACATTTTCCTCGTCCATATATTCTTCTTCTACTACTCAGACCAATAATTTTTATTTTCTTCTTTTCCTATAATAAATAAGGGTTCGTCCCCTATATTTTTTGAATTTTATTTTCCTTCTTCCTTTTCTTCTCATGAATATGTTGATTCTCTATACTTTAATTTGAAATTTATACTTTTCTTATGAAAATCATGAATAATTATTAAAGAAATATGGTTATGGTACCTAGGGAACTACCCTATGATCTATGTTTTTAACATAAAAAAATCCATCGCCTAGGCGGCTAGCCTCACCTTGGCGTCTTGAAAACTATGGGACGTTTCAACCTTCATTGTGTAAGTTCTCTTATTTTCTCCCACATGTTCCTTTTTTTCCTTTTGTATAATTAATCGAAGGAGGAGGATCATTCTTATTTTTCATTGGCCTTTTTTTTTCTCATATAATCAATTGAGGTGGAGAATAGTTTTTTATTTTTCTTTTCCTTTTTCCCTCATGTAATCAATCAAGGGGGAAGTTCTTTGATCCCCATTCTCTCCCTCCTCCAAATTTCTGTTTTTATTGTTTTTTTATGTAAATAATCTGGATAGTTCAATCCACGTGATAACATTATCAGTCAAAATCAGGCAATCTAGTGTGCTGGTGTTCTATCAGATACCTGACAACTCAGCACCTCAAAAACATGTGATTCTGCCACGAATACTTCTTAGCCAATCCACATCACTAAGTTTTTAAATATTTTGTCCACTGTGCAGAAAACCATAAGGTTTACTAACAGATTAAATAATTATCTTTCTATTTGAGCACAATTTCATATTTATCCCGCTTTACAATTGTAGCAAAATGGAAACAAGCAGGAAGCCAGTAACTTCTGAAAAAAAAAAAAAAAGCATTGCCGAGGGCCTTACAATCTGATCAATTTTATCATGCTTCCCACTGGGTTTTGCTTCAGTTATGGGTGCTTCTATTAACATACGTGCACGGCGTGCACGTACCAAAGCCTGCATTTTGATGATAGCTTGAACACAACGTAGAGATCCCACTGCTTGCCTTCGGACCAAATGCCCACGCACAGCTGCTTGCAACTTGATGACATTTTTGAGCTTCAACAGTGCCCTTCGAGACTGAAAAAGGGGATCAGAGATTCAGAAAATGCAAGTTACAAAGAAAACCCACCAGAATTAAGTTTTCTGAATAACAAGAAGAGAAAGTACCAGATATCCTCGGATTGCAGTCTGGATGAAGATAGCAACAGATTCCTCCAGGTTGGGATCAACTTTGCTTACATCATCTGAGGCAATTAAGGGATCAGGTACTTTTGGACTCGTAGTAGTTGACAACTGAGGTGGCTCATCTGCCCCTTGTGACACAGAGATTTTCTCAGGAACTGTAAGGTTAGTTGGTGGATGGAAGTCAATAGTAGTGGATTCTGGGCTCTCTTTATTCCCAGTAGATGGGGCTTCTGACATAACAGTATTACTTAGTACTCGATGCTTGACAGATCTTCTCCTAAAACTCCATCCACGTTTGTCTGTTGACCCTTTGCTCTGAATGACATAAAATAAAAAAATAAAAAAAATGTTATAGAGAACAGGGGAATTCCTTTTCGTTCTTTTTTTTTAGTCTTTTTTTTGCTTTCTTAGTTATTAAATATATTAAGACCTAGCTTGATCAAAATTCTTTTCTCCTAATTATATCCAGAACCTCATTAATTATGAGATAAAACATGATAACAGTACAAAGAATGTCCCAAGTAACTAAATTACAGAGCAGGAATTGGAACAAAAATGGGAATAGGAGCAGGAGCATGGAATCTCCAAACATGAGAAGCTCCTAACTTTTGGAGTGGCCTTGAAGCATCCATATACATATGTTATATCCTTATATGCATATATATTTGTGTATAGCTTTTTCTTAAGAATTATTTATTTATGTAGTTATAAGTATATCAATAAGTATTTATATACAAGGGAAAGACTTTACATATATATGTATATATGTGAATTATATATGCACAAGTATATATAAATGAGAGAGTGATGCAAATATTCTTGTGCAAGAGGGAGCAGAGGTTGTTTTAACTTTTAAGGAGGAAGAATCACATTGATCAGAGCCACGCTAGCAAAACTTCCTATTTACTTCCTTTCTACTTCCTGCATCCCAACTAGGATAGCAAGACAACTAGAGAAATACATGAGGGGCACTCTGTGGGAACCAGGAGAAAAAAGAAAGGACCATTTCGTAAAATGGGAACAGGTTTGTAAGCCAAAAGAAAAACGGGGCCTAGGTTTTTTTTTGGTTAATCACCCATAACTTTTCCCCTTTACCCTTTTTAATCCCCAAAGTGCTGGTTGCGGGACTTGATTCCACGTCAATGCTGGAACAACCCAGCTAACACACCAACGAGCCAGCCCTCGATTGGTAAAATGGGGCCTAGGTTTAGGGAACCTTGTTCTTTGGAACACTGTTTGTTAGGAAAATGGTAGTGGAGATATTCCTTTGAAAGAGACAGGTTGTGGCACAAGGTAACTGAAATTCATGGTCTGGAGGGTAGTGGCTGGGATGCTAAAATCGCTCCTCACTCTTAGCTTTTCCTTGGAAAGAAATTCATGACGTAATCCATCTGTTATGACATGGGAAGGGGTGATAAAATCTATTTCTGGGAAGACCTTTGGATAGGGAAAACACCACTAAAAGATCAATTCCATAAACTTTTTGCCCTTTCTAACCTTAAGGGTGAAGTTGTATCAAGAATGGGAACACCCTCTCATTCTAGTTTTAATCGGAGCCTTCGTTTCAGAAGAGACCTAAGGAAAAATGAGTGTACCTCCTTGATTGACCTACTTGACATTCTAGACATCAAGCATGGGGACCAAAATGAGTGTCATTCTTCCAGAATTTGGACAATCTCCCCAAATGAACTCTTTACTTGCTCCTCCTCCTTCAAACATCTTGCCCTACCTAATTCTCAAGGTGTGGATTTTTCGGTGAAAGAAATTTGGAATAAGCCAATCCCACAAAAAATTCAAGCCTTCTGTTGGGAAATCTTCCTTGGAAAGGTAAATATATGTGATTTGCCACAAAAGAAGAGGTCATTTTCTTTCCTTTCTCCTCGTATGTACTTCTTACATAGGGGTAGTGGAGAGACCCTCTCCCATTTATTAATCCCCTGTTCCTTTGTACTTCGTATGTGGGAGTTTTTCTATGCTCATTTTGGCTGCAGGTGAGACCCCCCTCAAGAGGTGGTGGACATCTTCAACCCAAATTTCTTGAGGCAGCAAAGAAAAGAGGGGGAGTAATGTGGAGAAAGGCAGCAACTACTTGGGTGGTGTGGGAAGAGAGTACAGTACAACAGAATTTTTCCTGATAAGGATGGGACTTTGGAGGAGGTAATGGAAAGCATAAAAGTGATGGTTGCACTTTGGGTAAAGACCTTGGATTGCTTTCAGAATTTCTCAGTCATTGACATTCCAAGGGCTTGGAGTGAGGTAGAATAGTCCTCTAGAGAAAAAGAAAAAAAATAAGATTGAAGTGGAAACCCCCAGAAGGTAGCAAGGTAAAATTGAACTTTGATGGGAACTCATTGGGAACCTGGGTTTGGTAGGAATGGGTGGTGCAATTAGAAATTCAGAGAATAGGATTTTGGCTTTGTATTTAGGGCCAGTTGGTATTGAAAACTTTACGAAGGCAGAATTGTTGGCATTACTGCAAGGTCTACAGCAGGCAAAGCAACTAGGCTTTAGACAGGTGGAGGTGGAAGGGGACTCAAAAGTAATTATCTCATGGATAAGTAGTAATAGAAATATCCCATGGATTCTCAAACATGTTTTTAGGGAAGTGGAAAGGATAGAAAAGGATTTAAATGCTGGATTCAAGAGGGTACGGAGTGCAAATGGGTTAGCTGATTCCCTTTTCTAAACAAGGGGCTGCAAGGCAACATTTGTTTTAGGCTTCTTCATAAATTGGCTTTTGATATTTGGGATCACATTTTTTCATCAAATTGTACTGTTCTCACTTTGATGAAATAAAGTTCTTGCTGATCACCAAAAAAAAAAAGCTTTTTAGGGAATACTAGTGTGACATGAGGGGAGAGAGGATAGAGGAGAAAGAGACATGAAGGATGTGACATGGGGGGAATGCTGAAAGACAGATGAAAAGGTGGGAAGCTCAAATCCCATAATAGACAGGAAATAGTGTGTTCCCTTCGCTCATCCCTATAAAGGGAACTCAAGTTGTTAAATTTATCAATGTCCGAAGAACTAGACTAGACATAGAACCAGAAAGGGGAGACACACAACACACAACATACACACACACATAGCAAAGCAGCCCATGTCACATGGCCTCTCCTTTCTCCAAATCCCTCTTAACTCTGTGTGTGTGTGTGTGTGTTTACTTGCCTTTTTTCTACTAATTACGTTATGGAGTTGATCTTTATTATTTGCCTTTCATCTATGTGCAATATGTCAATTTACTTTATTATCTTAAATTAAATTATTATATTTAAGTGCAAAATAACTTTAAGAGTCTTAAAAAAAGAAAAAAAAAATACTTAAAGTAAATTATTACCTAATTAATTATTTACTTAATTGGCTTTAAAAAGTCAAGTAACATAATTATCCCATAATTAACTTAAAGTAACTTAAGTATTATCTAATGATTAGCTAATTAAATTGTCACAGATCTATGTTAGTACATAATTAAATTATCAAAAACTAAATTTCATTAATCTAAATTAATTAACCAAACTAACCTTTACTGACCTAAAAATTTAGTTAACGACAACATTAATTTATTATAAGCTTAATTACTTTATTCAATAAATTAATTAACCCATTTACTAATCAAATAAAACATTAGGGGTGCAACTCAAGCGGGTTGGATCAGGTTGTAGGTCAACCCAAGCCCAATCCTCAAGGTGCAACCCTTAGGTTCAGGCCTGGGCCGGTTGAGGTTAAATCCAAATTTATCAACCCAGGTCCAACCCGAGCTTAACCGAGTTGGGCTGGGCTGGATTAGTTGGGCTTTAGCGGATTGATTGGGTATAAAAAATTATGTATATATTTTTATATACCCATCTTTTATTGGGCTTTATGGCCCAGGTTAAGAGTAAAATTCATTGAGAATATGTATAGATTCTCATTTACAAATGTACATATACATTAAAAAAAGATATTTTTACATAAACATAATACACATATATGTATTTGTTCAGGCAAGATTGGGTTGGGTCGGGCCTAGATTGGGCTTAAGCTACCTAAGACTCAACCCAAGCCATCTCAAGTTTAGGTCAGGCCCAAGTTTTCTAGCCCAAGCCAAACTCAAGCAAAAATTAAGGCCCAAACATTTAGGCCCATGCCCAACTCAAGGACCAAAAATCCAAGCCCATTAGTTGCACACCTCTAGATATAGGTCCTTTTTGAGTTTAGATCCGTAGTACATATGGGCCCATTAGTTTGATACCAATATGGCTCCATAAGTTATACAACAGTTGTAAGTGCAAATTATTTAACAAGCCTATGCTTTAAGTTGCCTATTTATGTGGTTAAACTATCCTAATTAACTTAATTAGGTAGCATAATTATTAATTGTTATTACTAATAAAACTATAAAAATTATAATTTTAATCCATATAAGTCATATTTTAAAATTATAAAAATTAATTCAAATTTGTTAATAAAATAATAATAATTTTTTATAGTAAATTTTATTAATTGAAAATCCAATTAAATTACTAATACTATAAATAAAATTAATTTATAATAAAAAAATTTATAAATAAAATTAATACAAATATTAATCTTATAAAATTAATTTTTCTATCAGAAATTTATTAATTTTAAAACTAATTTTTATTCATTTAAATTTTATTTAAAATAATTGCATTAATAAAGCTTCATTGTAGGCCCATAGCCTAACTTGGCCCATGAGTACACCTAATTAAGAATGTCATAGCCTCTTAGGACCCTTTTTACTTCATTTTCTCTCAACAAGTCCATGCATAATAAAAATAGAGCATAGGAGAATAAGGATGTCAAGCCAATAACCCATAAACCAATTTCCAACTTAAATTAATAGTTCTTGAGTTTTCAGAATGTAACACAAAAAATACAATTGAAAGACTGCAACACAGGTGGGGTTGGTATCAAGTTGAACCCTATAGGTTTGGGTAGGTTGGCACAGGTATGACTAACCCTAACCTGACCCCCCCCCCATGCTCCACTCAAACCCAACCCAATACTATGCAGTTTCTTAACTTGCCTTGGCCTATGGAGTTCAGGGTTCAACTCGATACTGACCCAACCTGTCTCATAGTCTTTCAATTGTATTTCTGTGATACTTTTTGAAAATTCAAGAGCCATTAATTTAAGTTGGAACTTGGTTTATGAGTTCCAAGGTATTGCTTCTCCAAAGTGAAAGAAAAAAACCAAAAGCAAATAGTGAAAAAAAAATCATATACTTTAAGGTTCGGGGTTAGAAGTCAGACCAAATTACAAGAATACCCTTTATATGTGTAGGGGTATTATGATCCGATGGCCGGGGTTAGCCAAACCTGAACGCGATTTAGGTTAAATAATCAAAACTCTAACCTAACCCTATACCCAATTTTGGTTAAAACAAACAATGAAAGAAATCATAAAATTTAAGGTTAGGATGAGAAGTTAGACCAAATTACAAGAATACCCTTTATGTGTAGGGATATTATGACCCAATGGGCCAGGTCAGCCAAACCTGCACCCAATTTGGATTAAATAGTCAAAACTCTAGCCTCACCCTACACCCTAATAAGCCTGACCCTAACCTGACCATGTAGGGGTGAGTCAAGTCGAATTTACCATTTAATTTGACCCATAGACATCCCTGTACGAGATTAGCCACTCTCACTAGGGTTTCAATTTGGATTGTGGTCTAAACAACTAAACATAACTCAAAAATACAACACTTTTGGCCAATTAGAAATGGCATAAGGCTCTTTCTACTTCAATTTTGTGTAACAAGGTCCATGCATTGACAGCATGGGTCCTGACTAGTACATATATATACCATGGGACACACAAATACTATAAATAATATATTATACTTTTTTTATCAGCAATATAGAAAAGAATTTCATTAATTATGAGAAAAACATGATTACAACAAGAAGTTGTGAAAGAAACCAGCTATAGAAGCTGTCCCAGTTCCGTACTATGTTTGAGCCCAAAACATGTGTTCTATGTACCCCTTGCTTGGCTATCTATCTGCCAAGCTATTAGCAGTCCTCCTCACCCATTTCACTCGGATTAACATGTCCTGTGACAGCCATTTGAATTTTCTGAAATCATTCCTCAAATGCCATGCCACCCCCTCCCCCTTTACCAGCCACTTAACCACAATTTTAGAGTCTCCCTCAATAATCAGCCTACTAATACCCAGTTCTTTTGCCTTCTCAACCCCAAAATCTGCAGCCAAAAACTCTGATCTTGCCACAGTGCCAGAGTATAAACAATATATTATACAAGTAATGTTATACTTGAATGTGGTGGATAGATGGCTAGTTCTTTAATTTTTAAAGTAATTGACCAGGGTTCAAACCTCTCAGCTCACATTTTCTTTGAAATACATGTTCATTAATGCAATATGTACATTAAAGATTGGGATCCTGAGAGACAAAGACAGTAACATGTTGTCTTTATTTTCAGGACCAGTGGGTGTTGGTGATTCTGTAAGGGCAGAGATACTAGCGGCAGTACAAGGTATACAGATGGCTAGTCATCTTGGAGTGAATAATTTGATAGTATAAGGGGATTCCAAGGTAGTAGTGAGCTGGTTGACAGGTCCAGAAACAGCTTGTTGGGGATACAGGGATCTGTTAAAGAAAGTTAAATGGCTGACAAGAAATATGTCAGTCAGGTTTCAGTGGGTCAACAGATCAGCAAATGCAATGGCTGATTCTCTGGCCAAGCAAGGGGTGTCAAGGGGAAATCTGTTTTGGGCCAATTTATAATTGTGCTTCAGGCTGATGTATGTTCAGTGGTTATGGTTCAGTCCTAGAGGGTGGTAACACCACGTGCCTCCTAGGCTGACTGTATTGTTGTTATTTGAATTAATAAAACTATTCTCATTTATCAAAAAAAAATGTACATTAAAGATTCATAAATGAACACAAATAGTGAAGTGAATTAATGGTAACAGGACAATATGCATGGAAGAAGGTCATGGATTTGAATCTTGCTATTTGCATCATAGTTGCCAAGGCGACAAGGCGCCCTTTGAGGCTTGCCTCGCCTAATCGCCAAGCAGTTTTGTACTATGTATTATAAAATGCTTTTTTATTCTTTAATTTTTACATTATAATTATAA
This sequence comes from Nelumbo nucifera, assembly GCF_055504915.1. Classification (NCBI taxonomy): domain Eukaryota; kingdom Viridiplantae; phylum Streptophyta; class Magnoliopsida; order Proteales; family Nelumbonaceae; genus Nelumbo; species Nelumbo nucifera. The sequence continues at coordinate 53,989,910 of NC_142654.1, forward strand.
AATAGGCGCTATTAAACTAAAATATTCATTTTTTGTGCTTATATACTAATTTCTTTTTATTATTTTCTTATTTGTTAGGGTTTAATCAATACAAACATTGATAAATGCTGTGTTGAATCCTCAAAGACTTTAAATCCTGAACCAATCAGTAAGGAAGAACTTAAAATTTTGTCTAATCAACACATTTTCTACTACTACTACTTTTTCCTTTCTTCTTTTCCTATAACAAAATTACAAAAATAAGGGTTCAGCCCCTATATTTTTTTGTTTTCTTTTTTGTCTTCTTTTTCTTCTCATTAATATGTTGATTTTCTATACTTTAACATGAACTCTATACTTTTCTTATGAAAATTATGAATAATTATTAAGGAAATATGGTTATGGTACCTAGGGAACTACCCTAGGATCTATGTTATCTACATAAAAGATCCATTGCCTAGGCCCTAGGTGACACCCAGGCACCCGCCTAGGAGACAAGGCGCCCCCCTGTCGCCTAGCCTGGCCTTGGCGCCTTGAAAACTATGATTTGCATTTTGAAAATTCCACACATTTGAGGCGCGGGCAGTTTTAGGAAACCGGGACCGGTTCACTGGTTTTCCAATAAAACCGGATGGTCAGCCAGTTTTGGGCAGTTTTCTACCTATTCCAGTTTCTAGGGTATAACCAAACCGGATATAGGCCCAAATCATTGGTTCAACCAGTTTGACCAGCCTGTCTAGTCCGGTTTCCTAAACGCTGAAATTTATTGTAAAAAACATACCGTAAAATAAAACTGTGTAACTGTGTTTCAGGCTTGTGTTTGTTTAGTGTTTATGACTCAGTCCTAGGGGGAGGTAACACCTCGTGCCTCTTCCTAGGCTGAATGTACTACTATTTTTTGAATTGATAAAACTACTCTCATTTATCAAAAAAAAAATTAAGAACATGTACCTATCAAAAAAAAATTAGGAACATGATTTAGAAATTTAAAAAATGAGTACAATACATGTTTCCTAAAGTAAGATCTTCGGTTTAAAGAAGTCTCCCCTCCTTTCTGCAATTATGGTTATTGAGGAACTGACATGACTCCTCTTCCTTCCCCAGTGGAAGAAGAGAAAGTCCAATAGAGTTTAGTAGGGGTGGCCACGAGCCGAGCTCGAGCCCAATAAAGCTCAGCTCCTTAGAAAAAATAATATATATTATACATAGAAAAAATAACACATATCAAAATATTATACATAATAAAAAATATTATATATATAATATTTTTATTTTTATGTATTTAATAATAACTAATTTTTATAATTCTTAACTTTTTATATGTTAATTAAAAAATAATTATATATATATATATTATTTTTATAAAATATTTGGCTCAAAATCAAGCTTGAGCTTGGCAAGCCAAGCTTGAATAGCTAGATATTCGGTTCGGCTCATATCCACCCCTAGAGTTTACTAACAAATAACAAGAAGAGTCAATATTTACATAGCATTTGCTCTAGTTCCATTTGCAAGCAATGATATATGATAAATCCTTCATTCTGTTCAATAACCACTTCAAGAAAATATATGGTTCAAAGAGACATAAATTAAAATGGAAATGATTGGGAATCATCAAGATCATGTGCAAAATACGAGTTTGGTAAGTAACTTTGTAAAGCATGAACTTGATACTCATGATGCAGCCACTTGGGACAAGACGACAAGTAAGCACCAATTAGATTCTTCAACCATAAAATCATATTAAAACTTAATTGGTTTGTCTTTACTGCAATTAATTGAAATAATATCATTTATGCTTTTATTTTCATGCATCCTTGCTTGTTGCGTTAATCATAATGGTACATGATTGGCTTATGTTGTATAAATAGATATAAGGCATGTAATGAAAGAAGACAATAGAGGAGTTCTTTTGAGTTTTCTTCCAATCATTGGTCTGTTGGTATAGACTATGGAGTTGTCATCAATAAAAGGACACAGTAAATAATCAAGATTACTCTCTTCCTCTGAAAACAAAAAGAGGTTGTAACTCACTATCCTAGCCTATCCAGCCTTCCTTTTCCATTCTAATAAAGATTGTAAAGTAAAAGTTCTACATCATTCTTTTATCGAGCATTTACAGTTTATATTAACTTATATACAAGATTATATCAATATCAAATATTTAGAACATATTTTTTTTTTGTGGTTGACCAATCAATGCCTAAGTAGAGATTAGTCGTTGCATCAACTAGGGAGGCCCAAGCAACTAGCCATCACTTCACCACACTAATATCACTACTTACCATGTGAAAAATGGATCCCAAACATTATAGGCACAATAGAATTGCTCCATACTGAGCATGAGGTCATTATCTAGAAAAGTTCATAGCCAAGCCTTGCATCATTTGTTACAAAGATCTGTTGCATTCACATTACCAAAGAATATCTTAATCATCATCTAAGTAGGGGCAGAGGCATAACAGTGACCATGAATGTGCTACAGTGACAAGTGGTAGTTCATCCCTCTCCATGTTTTATCACTCTTGAAAGATTTTCTGCACAATCTGCTGTCTCAAACCCATGCCTTAGTGTCTGGATCCAGGCTAGTAGTAAATGGACAAATACCCTACTACCCACTAACTTAATGAATACTCAATGAGGTAAATGTTACCAATACTGACATAGTGATTACATATTCCATCCACTATGAACAAATGATAAAAGCCAAGTCTCCCCGATTTTCAGGAGCATGAAATATCATTCAATAGCAGTATCTTTCCAAAGCCATAAATCAATTAAAACAAACACATAACTCACGCACTTTGGTATTGAAATTAACATCTGGAGCCAAATGAGAAGAAAGGTACAAGGCAAAAACAAACCATTATTGGATTCCCACTGGTTGCAATAATAAAATCTCATGGACATGGATAAAACCTTAAGAGATATGTCAAAAAGAAATAAAAGGATGGATATGACACCTTCCACCTTAGAGCAAACTAATTTGAGGCCAGTTTCAGGTTTAGCTTCAAAGAATAATTTTCACTAGTTCTGAAGATCTTCCTCAAAGCAGTGTGCTGAACATCTTGAAAACTCAATCTCCTACTACCATGAGAAAAATATAGTTAACAAAGTCTGATCTCAGTGGCCTTTGTTGCTTTCCCTTTTACCATTCCAGAGAATATCAAGCCTTGAATCACTTTCTAAAGGAGATTTCATATAAACCTAGTACATGTTAAAAGTTTAACCATTAAGGCAATAACTTCTCAAGTACAACTTTGTCTTAGTAAGTATTGACACCATTAAATCCTATCCAATCATTATATCAAAATAAGAAATAACCAGCAGAATCAGCATGGACTGACTAAGTCACATTTTTGTTCCTCTGTACCATTTAGGTTTCAAGCTGAACATTCTTAGTTAGAATTGAGCAGTTGTGGGACAAAGGTGTCAGGCAATTACTATGCTAAAATTATCCGGAAACCCCATCTTATTCTTTTTGGGAATTTTCCATTTCAACAGCATCCAATTTCACTTCATTGTCATTCCCAGTATCATGATGTTTTGCCATCCATCTATGTGCATGCAATTCTATCCAATAATGTGTGCCTTAGACACATATAGATATAACCCCAATGGTCGTAAACTCAATAGACAGGGTTACAGTCTTACAGAAGTGGCTTGATAAGCATTCAAATTACGGTTATATGATATCCAAAATTCAGTGGTTAGAATTTCATTATTTCTACATGAATGATAGAAGAAGGAAAAATAAATTATTTAACAGAGACGAATCAATAGGCGACAGAGAAATTAAGTCTCAACTGACGGTCATGTAAAAAAGTTCCAAAAATGCTTTGGCCAAGTATTCATGAATGTAGATTAAATTAACAAAGAGATCCTTGGAGATGGTTTTGACAATTAATTAACAAAGAGATCTAGAGAATGTAGATCAAATTTTATAAGAAATAGTTTTAAAAGGCAATCGCAATCACTGTCAATTCGCAACCCGAAAGCCAGACTTTCATCATAGATCTCTGCAATATCCGGGTCACGATTACACAGGTATTCATGAATCATGCATCCAACAATGCGTTCTCCAGCTACTGAATTTGAAAGCAAATAACCTTGGCCCTATCGGACGTAAAAGTCAAAATGAGACCGAAGTCGGTCCATGAGAGTCAACTGCACCAAAACTGCAATGGACTCGATCTAATCATCTGCATTCCCCATTTCTGAAAACCACTAACGTTTGATTTATACAAGAGACAAAAGTCTCACTCAACAAGAGAACCACCTAAAGCAACAAATCATATGAAGACAGCACAGATAAGCCCTACTCGTACTTCCAAATCGTTCTGTATTCACTAAATCAAACATTGCAGAAAGCAAATGCAATTGAAACCAACGGATCCAAACCCACGCTTTCCAAAATGAACACTAAAATCGAAATCGGAAAAGGTACAAAACACTAAAACATGAAGTTTCGAGCAACAGAACCAAAATCTTGGAAGAGAAAACAAATACCTCGGCCCATTGAAGGTCATCATTATCAACAGAGTCGCTGCCGCATGTAATGATCTTGAAACAAGAGGCCGAGGATCTCACCATGTTTTCTTCTGTCCGTGTCTTTATCCCTGTCTTGTCTCTGCGACCTCCTCACTCGGAGAAGCTCTTGGACTCACTTTTTTCGTTTATATGTTTTTAAGTGTAGAAGCAGAGTCCAGAGAGAGAGAGAGAGCGCTTGACAAGTCGGACCTTAACCTGTCCTAAAATTTAGCTGAATCTTACATTCGTGTCCGCCAGATACGATTACCGAGTCCGTTCCGTTCGCTCCTCCTTCCTCCCCTCGTCCTCTGCTCGCTCCGTCGCTCGTTGAGAAAAGGGAGGGAAAAAATAAAAAAAATAAAAAAGCTGTCAGATCATCTGCCCCCAGTTTGGGTGGACAGTGAAGGCTGTCCTTCTTCGAACTATGAAGTGGTTGATCGGATCGGAGAATTTTAGCAAGGGATTGATACAATACATTTTGGTTTCATGTAGTTAACGTAGGTCTATATCTAAATACCATTTTATAGGAATCTTAATCGACGACCCTCTGTTTTGTCTGAATAAAATAGGAGATAATCCAAGATTATTTCAAATTAAAAAATAAAAAAATATCTTACTTATCCGGACCGTTACCCGTCTGTCAACTGATTCACGAGAAATTGCGGTTGTGTTATAATGTCTCGTGCTCTTGTCGGATTTCTTTTGCCTTGCTCTGGTCGAAGTATATTAAGACACTACCAGTTCCAAGATAAGATATGTCTCTCGAGAATCGTGACCCTCGATAAGTTGCGATTTTATCAAGATGCTAGATCTCTGTGTCCGTTGAATACACAACGACTCAGTTTTTGCTTAGCACAATACATGGTTTTTTTTTATAAAAATGCTATTATATAATTTATACCACAAATCTTGATTTTTTATTAAAAAGCTTTAATAAGAAAATCCAGAAAGAAAAATATCGTTTTTCAACGATGAACGTTTGATCTTCAAATGATTTGATCTTATTTTCATTTTTGAATTTAAACAAAAAAATTGGCCCATTTGGGATGGCTTCTTTGTTTGGGACGAGCTGCCTTACCCGAGTGGGTTTGGTTGATCACTCGTGTTTTGAAAAATGATAGTTTAGAAAAGCTAGTTTGGAGTCTGTTTGGGAGGGGTTTTAATTGATTGAGCTGTGTTGATCGAGCCGCTACAGTGAAGTTATATGAGATAGCTTTGTCGGAAAGTAGATTTTGCGACTTCTGTAATGTAATTCTGGCTTTCTAGATTTTCAATAAACACAGCTTCATAACATTCTGGCCTTCTGGGTGTTCCGGGTTTTTCACCTCACGAAACACCAAAAATAGTTGCATGAAAACCCTTACAAACAGGCACTTCATAATGTGGTTTTTAAACCGCCGTTGACCTGGATAGTCGGACCATTCGACCTGGGAACCGTCTAGTCAATCGGTTCCATTTTACCCCAAACCTGGTCTCTGGCCAAACACCATTGAATCAATCAACAACCAGTTGACTCGAGTGGTCGAACTGATAACTCATCAACTCGTCAACCATTTTTGGCCATTTTTAAATTTTTATCAGAATGGATCGTTCATTCAAATCGGGCGATCGAACCATTGACCTGAAAACTGGTGGCTAGAATGATTTCATTTTTGGGTCACTTTTTAAAACCATGCTTCATATTACAAGCCCAATTTTGGCATTTCGGACGTTTATACTGACTTTCAAAATTTTACAACTTTAGGGGCTTTGTGTGAGGCCCAGCTAAATATGCTAAGAAGCCATGTCTCAAAAGCCCTCTCAAAAAGAAGCCCAGATGTGTGGTATCAAATCACAACGGGTAGAGAGTGGGGTAGGAAAAATGATTAGGAGGGCATTTGGTTCTGTTTACGTTCATTTAGTAAACATTTATTGATGATGCCACATAAGTGCCATCTTAGTATTTTCTCTCTCTCTCTTGCTCTTCTGCATACATCGAAAATGTAAAAAGTGAACTTTGGTTTATGTGCATGCCAGTCATTTGTAGAATTTATATTTTGAAACTTCCACAAATGGCTAAACGTTTATTCGCTGTTACACTGAAGTGATGCTTAGTGGCACCTAATTGTCATAAACAACTGCAATTATTATATTTTTTGATTTTATCAACAAATAAAATACAAATGTTTATTCAACAAAAATAAACAAAACCGAACACAATGAGTGAATGTTTATTATGTGCATGGGCTTCCCATCTTTTACTGATTTGCGAAGAAATCTCATGGGCTCTAAGTTTTGTAATTTAGGGGTAGGGTTAGGGTGGGGGTGGGTATCACCTAATGACATCAAGTATGATTAATTGTGAAAATCATTGTCTTTTGAAAAAACATTGAAAATCATGAATTCATGATGCAAAAAGAGAAAGACCCCAACTAAAAGGTGGTCATAAATGTTTAACGTCTCAAAATTTTAGATTTCTTCACCATGAAGATAAGACATGGAAGTACCCATGTAGTGTGTCGTTTCATGGGGGTATTTTCATATATATGTCTTTAACCTCTAGCCTCTCGGAGAATTTCTTAATAATTGCATAAATTCATCTTTAGACTTTAGACTCTAGCTTCTATAAATTCACGACTTCATGGTTTCATGAATGACCTAGATGGTTTGGTCGTTCTCCCTAAAAAACGTAAAGGCAACCAGTTTTGTTTCATTTTTGAATCGTACTTTTGTCAAAATTTATTGATTTAGTCAAAATATTGGCTTGTTTGACCTAGACAATGGTTTTTTATTGTTTTATTTTTATTTTTTTTAATTACAACAGGCCATCCATTTGGACTAAACGATTGAACCTCTAACCTGGAAATAGGTGGCCAAAGTAGTTTTGATTCCAAGTCAGTTTTTTACACTTAGGAATCAAATATGGACATGTAGGCTAATTATTAGAAAAACTAATATAATTCTATAAATGTTGATGATAAATTATTTTTTTTGGGTTAATTACTTATATATCCTGAGATTTAGGCTCAATTTGGTAAGAGTGCAAATATAAATATATACAATATAAATACATATAAAACAATACAGAATACACAATTTTGCACTCTACATATTTGTATTTGTATTCCTTCCAAATTGAGCATTAGGCCTCATTTGAATGAGGTGGAAAAATCCACCATGTAAAAGTTAGTCGATGAAAAATTCCATCATATAAAAGTCAGCCAAAAAACATGATTACATCGATTTTCGATGTAACTTTTACATGGAAAACAAACAATTATAAAAGTGGATCGGGTGCAGAGTTTTACACCAAAAACAAACAAGTGCAAAATGCAAACTGATGGTTGAGTTTTAGGCTATGTTTGGAAACGATGCAAATATGTAGAATATAAAACGGTCCATATAAATTGCAAAGTAGGGTTAATTTTACATTGACAAATTTACCTTTTTACCAAACGGACTTTTAGCTGTAATGGATGCAAACATGAACTTTAATAAAGCAAATGCCTTTTTTTATCAAAAGCCACTTGAATGCAAATTTTCTGTACTTTTACATTTTATTATCAATGTAAATATGCATTGAAAAATGTATTTTCTGTCATTTATTAATGCATAAATGTAATGTTGTCAAACACGAGCAAAGTGAACAAAAATGCAAATTTACCCTGAACCAAAATTTACATTCTATTTGCATTATTTCCAAACACAGCCTAAGACCATTTATACCTATCATTCTTTTATGATATTTTTCAAGCACATGTGATCTGAGCATAGAGGGGTAACGTGTGAAGTTGTGAACTATAGATTAGATCAGAAGGATGAAAAACAAATGCAGAAAAAGTTAACAACGGAGAAACGGTGTAAACTATGCATCTACGGCAAGGTGTAGCTGATAAACCAATGGATGCAGAGTGTAATGTTGGACTTAATTATGCTATATTAATACTTTAAACCTTGAAAATAAAAATTGGTATAGCTGTTTTAATACAGTGGTGTTAGGGTTTTACTTGCTAACTGTTGGTTAAATTGTTCAACCCATAAAAATTGAGATCCTTACAACTTCACTTCACCAATTCTACGAATTCTAGGAATGCAAAGGGATTGAATTGGATTCACATCGGGATATACAAATCGTAGATTCAATTCGACCTAAAAAAATGAAATAGAGGATATTTGAATCCGACAAAATAGAAATGAATTTCAGATCGACAAATTCATTTACACCCTCCAATTCAACATCAAGGCAGATAACATTGTTTCTATGGATCATCTGGTTGGGAAGTCCCAACATACGAGTCCCCTAGCCTTTGAATTGAAGATTAACTTTTGTTGTCTAAGGATTTCTCTCTCTCGTCATGTTGGTAAATTGGATGCATCCACATGGTCTATGTGGAAAGATGAAGAAAGCCTTGGTGATTTGTAGCGAGACAACAAGGGATGGGTTTGTTGGGTCTTGGTCATGTCTTGTAATGACCTTTCCTAAATGGCCCAAGAATCTTTCGTACGGCGAATAAGTTTGAAACCAAAAAGATTCTTCATGTTCCTTCTTAGTCTCCACCTGGAAATAAAGAGCTGATATGGACGGTAGGGCTAAACTTATGTCCCGTTTAGAGGATCCCTTTAATGAATGTTTTGGTTTGGGGCGCAACTTAGACCGGCCTTGGTTGAGTATTTGTCAAAATTTGGAGGGGCTAGGCCCAGTTCAAACATTTGTCCCTAAAGTTGTGTTTGGTTGCATAAGAGTGTAAAAGAAAAAAATACAGATTCTTGTTTAATTTTATTTTGAGTTTTACTTTATTCTGTTTCATGTTTTCCTTTATTTGATTTATACTGTAATCAAATAAAATAAGCTAAAATTTGAAATAAAAATAGGTCAGAATTTACATTTAAATTATTTGTACTATCATGATTTTGCATCAGTGCAAATTTATTTGCATTGCAACCAAATACAACTCAGTTTGGAAGGAGCACAAATATAAATATATAGAGTGCAAAACTATGTATTTTGTATGTATTTACATTCCTTCCAAACTAAGGCTCAGTTTAAAAAGAGTACAACAGTGTAAATACATACAAAATATAAAGTTTTGCAAATCTACATATTTGTATTTGTACTCCTTCCAAATTGAGCCTAACCCAAAATTCTTTAAATTGGTTATATGAGTTGCACTACTACTTTTTTGGACCATTCATATATCATAAAAACTAGGTATATTATGCAGCAAAGCTCCTATCTTATCCTGACTAATACCCCCTCTTTACGGTTGTAATTAGATGGGATTCAGCTGCATTTTCAATTATCAAATCTTTAGATCTGCCTCAGATCCAAATCTGACATGTTTGATTTCGATCCTAATTGAGATTTAGTTTACAACTATCTTATTGTATTTAAAATGACCAAAAAATGTTAAAAAGTTAAAAAAAAAATTAAATATTTTTAATTTATATATAATAAATATAAAATATTAAATTTATCAATTATAAACTTAAATACATTTATAATTATATTATATAATAATAATTTTTTGTTTAAACGGATAGGATTAAATCCCCATCTGATCAGATTCTTAATTAGATTCAAAGTCAAATCAGATATCCATCAGAGTCCATTCACAGCCCTACCCCTTTCTCTCTCTCACACACACATCCTCATCATTATCAAAAATGGTTTAGAGTTATGAGCAAAGTAGTAATTCAACAATGATAAGCACATATTACCGGAGAAGCTAGACAAAAAGGTACCACCAGCACTATAATGGGGCCAGATTTGAACCAAATAAGAGTATATTCCAATCTAATTCAATTATGATAGGCAAACTCAATTCAATATCTATCAGATCCAAGAGAACCGTAATTGAACTCTAACTTGATTCAATTCGTTCACCAAAAGCTTCTCTCATATCATCCCTCTACAGTGGGGCTGTTTTTTTTATCCTTCTTTCTTTAGGGTAGGGGAAGAGGGACCTTTAGCAGCACTTGAGTTGGTTTGATTAATTGTTTCAACAACAGCAACGGGAATAAAACAGCAATAAAAGCAGAGTAAATAACCATACTGGCTGTCAGTGGGCCAACCAAGCCCAACTTTAAATCTTGATAGTGAACATTCTATTCGCCCATATGGTCCACTTTCATCACAATATCAAATGCCATTTTGTCAATACATTTTTAAATGTTCTTCCATCCTTTTTTATGCTTGGACTCTTTGGATTTTAAAATGCTAGAAATTTCATTCATACACACATTACCTTTCAAGCAACGCATATGTTTGGCATTGATGTCGTTGCTCCAGAAAATAGTGACACATTAGCATTACGTTGAAAAAATGGTACTCCAAGAAACGTCTATTTGTTTGAAATCATTTTTTTATAAAAAAAAATGGTGTTCTAAGCCATGCCTTAGAAATCGAAAAGGTATGGTTTGGAGCATCACCGAATTTGATGTTTTCTCAAATTAGAGCTCATTATTGTCAATGGGTGTCAGTGCTGAAAACAGATACAAAACATTGATACCAAATGGAAAATAATGCTGTTACTCTAGAAAACGATCTATCCGGCAACAACGTTTCCAGAAAAAGAAAGCAGTGTATCCAACCCATACATCAGCAGCACCATTTTCTTATCGATATCACCAATGCCAAACATATAGAATATTTACTAGGATACAATACAATGTATAATCATAATTGATTCTATTTATATTAGGATGCAAATGGATCAGATTAAATTTGAGTCGGGTATATTCAAATCCGAACCAATACATATGATCTAAATACATACATACATATGATCCTAATCCGTCTAGTATTTGTAGTTGCACACAAGTAAATCTCTTTATATAGGGCTGGTCTGGTCTGATTGTCTGAGTGGCACATTGGACCCATAGTGAGGCCCATCGAAGGATTGAATAAACCCTCCCTGGGTCCTGATGAAGAAATTTCAATCAACCCAATACGGGGGTGTACAAAGACACTTGTTCTGATCCATTGGTTGTGAGAGCCTGCTTTACATGAAACTGGTTGTATGCGATCACGACGATAACATGTATTTCTGGTATTCGAGTTGATGGTGAATTGGCGAGACGAGAAGGTAGCAGAGAAATTGCAAGAGGAAAAGACTGTGATGGAGGTGGACCCACACAGATTTGTACTTTAGTGCTACGTCAACGTTTCCCACGTGACTCGGATGATGAGGGCTACCTCTAACGGCTAACTCCATTATCATCCTTTCCATGTAAATGCCAGTTAACCGGACGAGATCTTTCATCGTTTATGGAAAGTGGGCCCCGACAAGTAATAAATGAAAATTGATAATGATCAAGACTTGCAACCTTCAGATTTGCTACATCCTAACCATACATTGTGACTTTTAGGCCAGCTGTCATTAAGTCTTTAACCAACCGATGAGCTTGATTGAAACATAATAACTTCCCAATAATTTATTAATTAATTGAAAAAAAAAAAAGAAAGTGGACAGACTCGAAACCACGAATTTGGATATGCGTCACCCTATGTACCAAATATCCATGCGGGGACAGATTTTGAGACAGAAATGGGTTTTGAGATTCTAAATCCGACATTATGTAGGTATAGATATGATAATATTAGGCTAAATCCGACTTTCTCCAGCCCACATATCTTTAGAAATCATATGAATTTTATATATGAGTTATTGAATTTAATTGTATTCTGGATTTTATGTGAAAAATCAAATAATTGTTATTTTACTTATTTATTATTTATTATATCTATTTTACTATTTATTATTTTACATTTTTCATGTATAAAATAAGTTTTAATGTAAATACGGATTAATTGAAAGGTTTAGAAAAAAATAAAATTTGGAATTTGGAAAACCTCCCTGAATTCGCTCTATTGCCATTCCTAACGCAGATGGGGGTTTTGAGATATTTTGAGGCGGCCCAATTAAACATGGGTAATACTGTAATAAGATAAGGAGTGGAGCCCATAGCCCATAGTCTCCGCTAGCTGCTTTGATCCCAATTATTTGTGGTCTCAGTAGCATGGGCTAATAATTGCGTATCAACAACTTTGTACACATGATACAAAGGTAGTGGATCACAGTTCCCATATGAAGTTCGGAAGAAGGCTATCTATCTCTTCAGGAGGAAACTAATATAATATATTATTTTATTAGCTTGATAATTAGGACAAGTATAATACTTTTTTGGTATACTAAACGATAAAAAAAAAAAATTATTAGTAGATGCGTGCATTTTGTTCGGCTGGACAAGTGGGTTGGTCTCTGTTGACCAGCTGGGTTGAATAATTTGACTGTTTCAGCTGGATGGTGACAGTTTTGGTGGTTCAGCCAAGGAATTCAGATTAGCTGAACATGATAGCTTTTCAGTTAGTTATGAAATTAAGGGAGTCCGGATCTGCTCCTTATACTGCGCGCCTTACACCGATCTTACAGCATGTCCTTGCCATAGATCAGGAATATCTTTCGATCTCACAGCATGTTCTCAATACAGGGTGGGATGTGGTTGTGAGGTGGGTATGAGATGCGCTATGTCATAAGTAGATCTCAATCGAATTAAGGATAATGTTCTATATTAATAATAAATTCATGGGCCCCACTATAAAAACTGTTGTTGAAACTTTATCATTGGTTCCAGTCCTTCAGAGACCGCTGAACAGCCATTCCATTCAGCTAATCCTTGCATTAAACGGCTTGCCTGGTGAATAGGGGTGAGCAAGAAAAATCGAGAAACTGAATTGATTGAAAAAATCGATCAAAACCAAACTGATCGGTTTGATATTTTAAAAAATACTGGTTCAGTTTCAGTTAACCAAAATAGAAAACCGGTGGTTAATCGAACCAACCGATATACATATATTTATATATATTTTATGTATTTTATGTATAATATATATATATATATATATTTATAATATATAATATATTATTTATTATTTAAAATATAATATTATATATTTATATATTTTTTATAATATATATTGTAAATAATAAAAAATGGACGAACCGACCAATGATTAACCAAACCGGTCAACCAGTTAATCGATCTGCTTCGATTCTATTTCGATTACCGGTTTTCCAAAATCCGATAACCATGGTTCGGTTACCGATACCCCTTGGTGAACCAATCAAAAGTATCAACCGACTGGAAACACTGTCAATCATCGAGTCACTCAGCCACTGCTTCAACCGTCTGGGGGTTAATGACTCAATGCCAATGACAATCTGAAAAAACTGGTTTCAATTGGATGGTTCATTCATTTGATTGACTTCTATATATCTTGTGCGGAATTGGGATTTGGCTGACCGAGTATATGCCCAATCCCAAATCACCCAAAACAGAAACAATACAACCATGTTGGTTGTTGCAACTTGGAAGGCTTAGATATTAATAGCCATTGGAATTGCACAACGGATAGCGTAATCTGTATGTGCATAGAAAGAAACAAAAGTAGATAGCGGTAAAGAAAGAAAGAAGAGAGAACACCAAATTTATGTGGTTCCGATAACAGTTCGGAGCTTTCCTTCTCACTATAAATAGGAGAAAAAACAAAAATGGCTTCACAAGAATCACACCCGTACCCAACACCCAATACACCCAACACTTCTCTCCTTTCAACACACCATATATATTATACGAAATAAAATGAAAAATGGGATGAAAATAACAGAGGAGCACCCTATTTATATCTGAGCTGAGGGGTATAATGGGTATTATGAAATATTGTCTTCATTGCTAAGAAAACCCAAACGGTGGACTTAATAGGTGTGTCACCGATTAGTATTTGGTGGGTTCAATTCGATGGGCCACAGCTTGCTAATTCGGTGAGCCATCGACTGGCCAATCAATTTTGCTTTTCAACATTCTCCCACTTGAAGACTATTTTCATAGTGAAAAAACCTCTTGAGAATAGTTGCCGATCATCTCTTGTTAAGTGGCTTCAAGTCCCAGAGAAGTTCTATACCAGATAAACTTCTCTCTCATCACTAGCTTTGTTAGCATATCAGCAACATTATCGTTGGTGTGAATCTTTTGTAACGAGATCTGCCCATCCTCGACTACCTCACAAACAAAGTGGTACTGTACATCAATGTGTTTGGTCCGAGCATGAAAGACAGGATTTTGTGATAAGTGTAATGCGCTTTGACAGTCACAATGAATACTCACCACTTTTGAGTTATCTAGACTTTCCTGTTGGTTGCAAGTTGTCTTCAGAACAATCCCCTAGCACTGAAGCTGAGAAGACAAAAATGTCCCACATACCATATTCATCACCACAGACCGGACATTGCACAAGCAGCGGGAGCAACCAATGAGTTCATGGCAAATCTAGGAAGAAATCATTGGACTGTGGTGAAAAGAATTCTTCATTATTTGAAGGGTACTTCTAAAATCTCCATTTGTTATAGTGGCCAAAGCTTGAAGCTAGTTGGTTATGTGGATGCAGACTATGCAAGAAATCGCGATAATAGAAAATCAACTTCTGGTTACGTGTTTTCTTTAGCTAATGGCACAATGAGTTGGACATCAAAGTTGTAGTCTGTAGTGGCTTTATCTACAACAGAAGCAAAATATATGTTAGCTATACAAGCATGTAAAGAAAGTATTTGGCTAAAGAGGTTGCTTGAAGAATTTCACATCAAGCAAGAAGTGGTGACTATTCATTGTGACAGTCAAAACGCATTACACTTAGCATGAAATATTGTCTTTCATGTTCAGATCAAACACATTGATGTACAGTACCACTTTGTTCGTGAGGTAGTTGAAGATGGGCAGATCTCGTTACGAAAGATTCACACCAACGATAACATTGCTGATATGCTAACAAAGCCGGTGATGAGAGAGAAGTTTATCTGGTGCAGAACTTCTCTAGGACTTGAAGCCACTTAACAAGAGATGATCGACAACTTTTCTGAGAGGGTTTTTCACTATGAAAATAGTCTTCAAGTGGGAGAATGTTGAAAAGCAGAATCAGTGGGCCAGTCATTGGCTCACCGAATTAGCAAGCGGTGGCCCACCGAACTAAGCCCACCAAATATTAATCGGTGGCACACCTGTTAAGTCCACCATTTGGGTTTTCTTAGCAATGAAGACAAATTTTCATAATACCCATTATACCCCTCAGCTTAGATGTAAATAGGGGTGCTCCTCCTCTGTTATTTTCATCCCATTTTTCATTTCATTTCATTGTATAGTATATATAATGTGTTGAGAGGAGAGAAATGTTGGGTGTTGGGTACGGGTGTGATTCTTGTGAGATCATTTTTATATTTTCTCCTGTTTATAGTGAGAAGGAAAGTTTTAAACTGCTGCCAACAGATGTAGGCAATTTAGCCGAACCACGTAAATCTGGTGTTCTCTCTTCTTTCTTTCATATCAACAGACTTCTTCTTTTTTTTTTTCTAAGGCAATTGCACAATCTTCTTTCACCAACACAGCATGCATCTTTCAGTTTCCTGATTGCATAGTTGGATCTCGGTATGTCGAACCGGGTAGAGCTTGAACTTGTCGTATTCAACACATGCAATACCAGAACAACAAATACAAATTTTGGCAGAATCCTGAAACAGAACCATGAAGCTCTGATACAAATTGTTGGAATTGTACAACGGATAGCGTAATCTGTATATGCACAAAAAGAAACAAAAGCAGATAGCAATAAAGAAAGAAAAAAGAAAGAACACCAAATTTACATAGTTTAGCCAAATTACCTATATCCACGGGCAGCAATTCGAAAATTTCCTTCTCACTATAAACAGAAAAAAATACAAAAATAACCTCACCAGAATAACATAACACCCATACCCAACACCCAATACACCCAACACATTTCTCCTCTCAAAACATTGTATATACCATACAATAAAATGAAATGAAAAATGGGATGAAAATAAGAGACGAGGAGCATCCCTACTATTTATATCTGAGCCGTGAAATATAATAGGTATTATAAAAAATTGTCTTCCCAAAGAAAACCCAAACGGTGGACTTAACAGGAGTGCCATCGATTAATATGTGGTGGGCTCAGTTCGGTGGGCCGGCCACCGCTTCCTAATTCGGTGAGCCACCGACTGGCCCACCGATTCTGCTTTTCAACAATGGTGAATCTAGACTCAACAAAACTACAATAAAAATCAAAGCGTTCACCTCGTTAAAAGTTAAAACGTTAGGGTGATTGTCATTGATTAGTACATAAGTTCCAGAAGATATTATCCAGGGCTCCTTCAACAGTACAAGGAGGCTCTCTATCTGTCCTTATTAGGGCAAACTAATCTCTTTAGGATCATTGTCCGTCCTTTTTTTTTGGGACACAACCCCTTAGGCCTGGTTGGTTTTACGGTTTACCGGGTGATGCATTTTTCGGTGTAAGTGATTCTTGGGAAATGTTAAACCGATTTCTTAAAATATAGTGTTAATTTGGACAATAAATTACCCATGTAAAGTGTGATAAGAAGAGCAATTTGAATTTTCAACGGATGAACAAGTACCTCCAGGATATAATCAATATTTTTGAAAAAAAAATATATCTTTCATTAGCCCCGTTAATAGTTTAATACAGTGGCTGAACATGAAATTCACAGATTTGAGTTTACATCTATTCCACATGTTAGCATACATTAAAAATATCTCTCCTATTTGATTGGAATGTATTATAAAATATATTCTATGGTGGGTAGATGTGACTTTCACAGATTTATTTGTATTCATTATGTTTAATTTCACCATACAAATGCCCATTTTAGAAGCAAGTCTGAAGAAAAAAGGGTTCCTACCTGTATTTGATTTTTTTACCTATATTATATTTGATTTGATTAACAGAAAATTGTTGAATTCACAAAGCTGAGGTTAGGTTTGGCATGAGAATTTGTCAAGTGTAATCCCAGCAGCAACAAGACATGTGTGTCACCCTGTATCTCACCTAAGAGGTTATCTCGACCCTTCACCATTTCCAATTTGTTTTTGCCACAGAAAAGCAAATTAAAACTCAGAGATCAGATAGAACTTAAGGACAACAAAATAACTTGCTGCAGAAGAGAAGAAAAGAAAGAGCAGCATCATTTTCTGCAGGCACGTGGTGTGATCGAGTGAGCAATTAATTGATGGAGAAGAAGACACATCACATAGGCGAGTCATGATTTATGAGAGATGCACCGTACTGGGCTATAATTGAGGGTGGAACATTTTGACAGCCTGATGACACCTATCCACGCGGTTAACTGGAATGTTTTCATTAATAAATCCAAGAGTTAAGACGTATGGGTGTGGACGACGTTGCTTTGAGCCTTAGGCATAGTGGCACATCCCCATTGAACCTAGGGCAAAGCTTCAGACCACAAACTATGGTTTCACACCCCATTACTGTCCCGTGCCCTGCGCCCTCGTACGATTGAAAATTCTAGTCTTATCTCCCTTAATTTTGCCCGTTTCACTTTGGCATCGATGCTGCACTTGCAGCACCGTTTTCAGAAAATGGTGCTGGTAGGAAGTTTCTTAAGACAAATAATAATTTCTTTTGTTTGGTATCAATGTTCCAGGAAATGTTTTTTGTACTTTTATCCATTATCTACTGTTATATTATTGTCCTATTGGTAGCAACGAGCTATAACTCCAAAAAACATCAAATTTAGCATTGCTCCAAGTCATACATTCCCGATTTCTAAGACATGGCTTGGAGCACCATTTTCTATGGAAAAACGGTTCCAAACAGAAGGCTGTTTTCTAGAGCACCATTTTTTCCTACATGGCGCTGACGTGGTGCCATTTTCTAGAGCAACAACAATGGCTCCAAACAGATGATTATACAATCCGGGGATAGGATGGCAATTTTCTCTATCCCGTCGAATACCTGACCTCCCCAACTAAGTGGGGATGGGATGATGATTGTTTTAGAAAGAATAGGGTGGGATGGGATTAATAGGAATACCCGATTGGGGATGGGGACAAGGACGGGGAGTGAAGTCCACTCACCCTAACCCTAATTATATATAATAAATAAGTGTGTATATATTAAATATCTAATATTATTTATGTTACTTATAATATTATATATATCAAAACATATTTAAATTATTGTTTGCATTTTAATTTTTCCTCTATTTTAAATAAATACCTTTATGAAAAAAACTTTTAATTAAAAAATTTGGGATTCAATTCCTCATTGCAGAACCTGTCTCCGTTGGGGACTAGGGGTGCAGGCTAATTTTTTTTCCCAACATGGGTCGAGGTCGAGGTCAGAGACAAGGATTAATTAAAACTCAAGGTTGGGACTAAAGTTTTAAAAACCGACCTAGAAATGGAACTGTTCTAGCCACCGGTTTCCGGATTAGCGGTCCGACTGTTTGGTTCGAACGGATGGCCTGTTCTGATAAACAAATTAAAAAAATAAAAAAAATGGTCAAAAACCATTGAATGGGTCAATGGTTCGACCGCCTAGGTCAACAGGTTGTTGACTTTTTCAACGATTTTTGGCCAATGACCGGGTTTGGGGTAAAATGGAATTAGTTGCCTAGACGGTTCCCGGGCTGAATGATTTGACCATCCGGGTCAACAACGATTCGAAAACCTTGGTTAGGACGAGGAGTACGATCCCTACCCCGAACCCGCCCATTGCCATTCCTACTAGGGGCGGGGTCATCCCCCAAGTCCATAACACCACCAAACCCATAAATATAGTTTCAATAATTATAGTAATTATAAATGTAGTATCCAATACTTATGGAAATTATTAAAACTTTCCAATTATTTATTTCAATAATTGGAAAGTTTTGTAATTTAACTTTCACAAAATTAAATTACCAAAATCACTAATTATTGCTTGAAAATTATAGTAAATATCAAAATTACTAAAAATAAAAAAATAAATTTATATTTATTGAAATTAATTTTCCACTAAAAATTACTGAAAATATCTAATTATTATTTGATAACATCATTAAATATTAATAAATTGACAAAAATTACTGAAAATATCAATAACTACTTATTACTAAAAAATTAATAATAATATCAAAATTATTGAAAATGTAAAAAATAAAATTTCCAATGAAAATTTTTTGGTAATTTTAATTATTAAATTTGTATTTATTGATATTTAATTAATTATTAGTTTTTTAGTAATTATTGATTTCATTAAATTACCAAAATCAATAATTTTTAGCAAGTCATTTTTAGTAATTAAAATTTCCAATGTACCAAAATTATGAAAAATTATAGTTTAGGTGTTGATATTTACTGAATAATATTCAATGATATCAGTAATTATTGAAAATATCAAAAAATATTTCACAAATAATTTAACTAATTAATTTAGTTATTTAAAATATTTAATTTTTTGTTAATTAAATTTTATTTATTTTAAGGTTATTACATAATATTAAATATTTTTATATAATTATGTAGCTATTTTTAATATTTTGTTATTTAAAATACTAGTAAACATGTACGTGCATTTGCACGTGGCAATATCTCTAAGACAAAACTATTTATAATTTATGGGCAGTTTTTGAACGGTTATAAGTGGGTAGTTTCTGAAGTGAGAGTAAAAGACGTATATGCCCTCTTTATTCCCACTGTATGTTTAGACAATGGGGTAGAAAACGTCCAATGAAAGTTCCAAAAATAAGAGGGACATTCACTCTTTTATAGGTAGTATAGATTTAGTTATTGAAATATTGAAATATTTTTGTTATTTAAATTATTAAATTGAATAATCCATAAAATTATAATTTATATTGCTATTACATAATTTTGTTATAAATTTCATAAAAATATATAATTATTAATAATCTAAAGGGAAAATTCCTGATCAGTACCTTGTACTTTGGCTCGAGTTACAATTTGGTCCCCGAACTTTAAAATGTGACAATTCAGTACTTGAACTTTCAAAATGTCATAATCCAGTACCCGAACTTTTAAAATGTGACAATCCAGTACCTTCCATTAAACAGTCCGTTAATTAGCCGTTAAATGACATTTGAAAAGTCAAAAATGCCCTAAGAATGCCATCTAATTCTCTTTATCAACCATCCAAACATTGACAATAAAATGAACATTCCCAAATTCTAGATTCTTCTAAACAATCACCAACTTTTTTGAATAGAAGAGGCTAGGATTTGGGACTGTTCAGTTTTTTGTCAACATTTGGTTGGTTGATAAAGAGAATTATATGGCATTTGAAGGGAATTTTTTACTTTTCAAATGCCACTTAATGACTGATTAACAGACTGGTTAACGATAGGTATTTGGTTGTCACATTTTGAAAGTTCGGGGACTAAATTGTCACTCGAGCCAAAGTACAGGGTACTGATTGGAAATTTGCTCTAATCTAAATATTATTAAATCTATTATAGTTATTTTTGTGTTTTTAATAAATATTTTAAAGTTGTTATATAATTTTATTTTAATATTTAAATAATTATTAAAATTTTGAATTCAAAATTTATTTAGGATAAATTGAAATTAGAGATCATTTAGGTGAGAATTTTTCTCTTAATTTAAAGATAATTTAGAAGATAAATAGAAACTAGAGATAATTTAGAGAAAGTGGGAGATAATAGCCCCATATGGCTTAGGCATCATAAAATCAACTCTTTTAGAAGGAATTTTAGGGGGGAGAAATAGTTTAGGAGAAATTTTAGGAGGGGGTTGGCTAAGTGATTGGGAACATGAGAGAGAGAGAGAGAGAGAGAGTTGGAGTGAGACTCTAATGAAGAAGAGAGGGCTGCCATGTGGCTACGTGAGAGGGCTGGAAAGAGGCAAGGGAGAAAAGAGAGAACCTTAAGAAAAAATGAGAGAAGGAGGAACCAGAGAAGGAGAGGACTGTTGACATGACCTATATATATATATATATATATATATATATATATATATATATATATATATATATATGGGAGAAGGAGAAGATTATATATATTATAGCAAACTATCTATTGCAATCTCTAAATACAACCACCATAGTAGACATGCCTAGGGACAGAAGATGTGTCAGGGATTTCCTACAGTCATTTTGGTGTATGTCAAATTGTACTTCCAATTACGTTGCTACATGTCAGCCATACATGTTCTCCGGTCAATATGTGCACAAGTTTTAAACAAGTTTGGCCCTGTTAAGAGTTGAATTGGGATCCGCTCCCCACAGACTGCACTTCACATCACCCTCACAATCATATCCCATCTTATATTGGAAACGTCTTTCATGAATAATAACATAGAAGTATGGAAGATGTTCCCGATGTGCAACAGGTACATGCTGTGAGGAGCAGATCCAGACTCATAAGAGTTAACTCCTACCTTCTTTGCTTTTCAAATTAAAAAAGTGAGAAAACGGTTTTTATTCGCAAGGCCAAAGAGGAATAAACCAGATAAAGGTGAACACTACGAATCTCGGACCAAAGGACACATTGTGAACATCTCGGACCAAAGGACACATTGTGAACATCAAGGAGACTCCCACTCCAACAAGATCGAAATAAACAACCTTTTAACTCATCCCACAACGTGCATTTCATGCCTCTAACACTCAACTATAGAACACCCGGAATACTAACACATGTCCTAGTAGTGAGGAGCACAATGGCACTCCCTAGTAAGTATTTAAGGGCATGTCGCCCAACGTAAATCTTATTCCACACTCTTCGAAGTACTAAGAACTCTCTTAATCTCTTTTTCTTCTACTCATCCACTTATTTGCTCGGCTACAACTAGCTCGTCCCAAACAGTTTTGCCTAACCAACCACTTTGTCACTGCTTACTAACTTGAGCATCAGAGTGTTTTCGGAGAACTATTTCAGGGCCTCTAACATCTTGTGTTCGCAGGTCGTCAATCTATTCATCCAATTTAACACAAATTCATCTGCTACTTGTCAACCTAAGATCAGACAACATCAGATTGACATTGTGTGTGGGAAACAACATGAAAAGCCTATAGTTTGATCTCTTATCCGTCCCAATGATGATGCCTCCAAGGAACCTCTCCAACTGCTCAAGCAACAATTCACCTTTCAAGGACTCTCAGATGGGGTGTGTCTTACCACCCTATGAGCTCTAGAACCAGCTGGTTATGAAGGAGGTGTGAGCATGGGCCGGTTCGGTTTCATGGTGGAACCTAGAACCTACCATGTAGGGGTAGTTCCAGGTTTTTGAACCAGAACTTACCCTGTAAAAGTCGGTTCTAGGGCTGGTTCTAGCTTTTGGTGATTTTGAGGACGGTTCCAAGGTCTACCTATGTGAAACTTGTTCATTCTTTACTCTCTCCTTTAAGAAAGATATGTTCTTTAAAAAAGTTGATTTTCAATAAATATAATATATAGTTTAAAACTTATGTCATCTTTATGGATGCAATTAAGTAATTTAATATGTAGATTAACATAATATATTAATATATGATTCAAAACTTATCATTATAATTTAAACTTTGTAAATATTACCTTTTACATTAGTTATTATACACATTCAAATATTAAAATGAAAACAAATGAACAAATCACTTAATTAGCTCAATGCTTAAGTGATACCATGGCCTTTGTAACCATGAGTACTTGGGTTCAAATCTTTACATCCTCAAAAGTATTTTGCGGTTTATTTCAAGGCATCGGTTCCAAGGTTAGTTCCATCAAGGTCAACCAAGGTCGATTCATCAGATTAATTCGAGTAGGATAAACCCATAGACCCTGGACCGGACTGGGTGGGGATTGATTCCAAGAATTTGAAACCAAACCCTACCCTATAATAAATTGGGTAGGATCGATTCAATGCTGGTTCGAGAGGTTCCATTTAGTTCCAGGTAGAAGTTGCCCATTTGTTCACCCTTATCGAGGAGCAATTCAATTCCCTTCGCTAGCAAGTCAAGGACCTTGTTGCTACACTCCAAGCATCAACGCAACATGACCTAGTGCTCCCAAGTCCCGCCTATGGCCAACGTGCCTCCTCGACCAATTGATCCTCCTATCCAGGACCATAAAGGGCACAAAGATAAACCTCCATCCCAAAACCAGAAAAAGTAACCACCTTGGCGCTCCAAGAACAACCCTTGGAACTGAGTCCAAAATTCTCATTCCCACAATCTTCAACGCTTTGGAGTTTGCATTCCTGGTGAAAAGCATCCGGGGCGTTAGAAATCGGTAGTAGTAGCACTATCAATTAAGGACAAACATAGCCCATCCCCAAAATCAGGCAGAGGAAGAGTCAATCTCAGTAGCCAGATCTAGGACATGCGCGAGCGTCTGAATGAGCTCAAGAGGAACCACCCAAATCACCACGCAACAACTAAAGGAGCCTGAATAAGAAAGGAGCTCGTCTTTTAATCCACCATAGTTTGAAAAGTACAATGGCACCAATGACCCCATGGAGCACCTCGAGGGCTTCAAATCCTTGGATGCATTAATGTGCAAAGCATTTGTCTCAGGCTTAAAGGAGCAATTTGGTAGTGGTACTCCACATTACCACCTTGTTCTTTTGCCTCTTTAAGCAAGTTTAAGGACCTTCGGGAGTTCTTGGCAATACTTAACAGTTTATTCAAGTCCAAAACTTGGACAAGGAATTAAATATCGATAAAATTGTATCGTATCAGTATCGGCCCTACCCGATACATGATGTAGAACAATACGTTGTGCCTTTTTATTCAAAATTGAGGTTGTAGTGATTTGAACCTAAATCACCAGTATGTACATGTAATCTGAACAAATTATACATATTTATGTTTAACAATTTGAACCCAAATCACCGGTATGTACGATGTGCCTTTTTATTAAAAAATGTGGAACAATGCGTAATGCAGAACTCTTATGTTAATAATTGAAATAAAATAAATTTTATTAAATATAGTATGTGCATGTAATCCAAACAATTATACATATTTATGTTTAACAATTCCAACTAAAAATATAAAGAGAATAATATTCAAAATTTATATTTTATAAACTAATGGAATAAATAATCTATCAGATCTACATTAAAATCAAAAGATGATTTTAATCTCAAGAAATTTATGCAAAT
Organism: Nelumbo nucifera; assembly: GCF_055504915.1. Taxonomy (NCBI): domain Eukaryota; kingdom Viridiplantae; phylum Streptophyta; class Magnoliopsida; order Proteales; family Nelumbonaceae; genus Nelumbo; species Nelumbo nucifera. The sequence goes on from NC_142654.1 coordinate 54,014,387, forward strand.
AAAATATTAATAATAGAATAATTATTTTAGTACCTAAAATTAATATATATTTACATTATTAATCAATATTTTAATTTATATTGCATTAAATAAAAACATTTTAACTGTTTACAAAAATAAGAGAATGTTTACAAAATATTAAATAGAATATATCAAATCTACTAATCAACATTTATACCAAAAGTGGTTTTAAAGTTTAGAAAAACTATAGAAACAAAAATATTAATAATGTAATAATTATTTTAGTAATTAAAAATTTTCATATGATATACATCTTAGAAATTTTAACAGATTGGATATATTTTAAATTGAAATTATATATTTTTATAAATTTTTATTTGATATTTTAATTTACATTTGAGAATTTAATATTTGCTTGATTTTTTTATTAATGTAAAAAAGTACAAAATACTAAAAAAAATTGAAATAATTAAAATATAATATGTGCATATGTTTTATGTCTTGGACTCTTAATTGATGCATTATCAATAAAATTGTATGATATTTATGCATCCCACTATATTATTTATAATATATTTTTTCATATAAACCATTAAAGTATACATTTCCTATGTATTTATACATTATTTATGGCTATTTGATTTTAAATTTAGTATTATTAATATGAAATGTGAATCAATCCTGTCAATCTGATATTAGTTTCCTGATTACAACAATAAAAAAAGGAAGAAAGAAAGAGAGATACAACAAAAGAAAAGAAGAGGATTGAGAAGAAGAAGAGAATTCAATGGTTCCCTCTCTTCCCTCACTAATCTTTTATTAATTTGATCTAATCAAGATTAAGTACATGTCTGCCCTTAAGTGGGCAGCCAACTCAACAATAACTTAAAGGAAATTAAGAAGTTAACATGCCCGTAAAGAAAAGGGTAATTAACACATAAGAGAACTAAAGAGAACACTACTTAACATAAAACAAGTACTAGGGCGGTACAATTTATTTACACCCCCTCAAGCTAAGCATAGATATCAATCATGGACAACTTGCTTTTATAGTGTATTAATTTTCCTTTTAGGACACCTTTGGTCAAGACATCAGGCAATTACTCTTTTGAAGAAATGAAAGACAAGCAAACTTTCCTTGAAGTAACTCTCTCCTATATAAAATGTCTACCAACCACTATGTGCTTAGTTTTGTCATTTTGAACGGGATTATATGCAATATTGATAGCTGCCTGTAGGTTATCACAATATAACATCATTGACTTTTCATAGTCAATACACAATTCTCTAAAAGTGATCTAAGTCTTAATAATTCCGAAACTCTATGTGCCATTGCTCTATACTCTGCCTCAACTAAAGATCTAGTTACTACAGACTGCTTCTTACTCCTCTATGAGACAATGTTCCCTGCCACCAAAGAACAGTATCTTGAGGTGGATCTCCTATAATTAGTACACCAGGCCCAATCAACATCAGTGTATGCTTCCAACTTTATATATTCATGCTTGGAAAACAGAATACCTTTCCTTAAATTATCTTTTCAAGTAACACAAATTGACTAATGACAATCACTGCATATGAAATATCTAGACGAGTCTTGCAAAGATATAACAACTTCCCAAGTAGTTTCTATAACATTCTCCTATCAGACAATAGTTCACCATCAATAACAGAAAGCTTGTAATTCAAGTCTATAGGGGTGGAGGCCGGTTTAGCACCAAGTTTGCCAATCTCTTCAAGTAGATCAAGGACATACTTACATTGAGAAATGAAGATACCATCCTTAGATCTAGCAACTTCAATTCCCAAGAAATATTTAAGATCTCCCAAGCCTTTGATTTTAAACTTAGTGTCAAGGAATCTTTTGAGCTCAACCACTTCCTAGGTGTCATTGCTAATAACCACAATGTCATCAACATAAACAATAAAAAAGTCACCATGGAATTACTCCTCTTAACAAATAAAGTATGATTAGACTAAATCCGTTTGTATCAAAAGAAACAAGGGTAGCTCAGAATCTTTTAAACCAAGCGTCAAGAGACTATTTAAGACCATAAAGGGATTTTTCAATTTACACACCTTCCCTTGAATTTCCATCCCATACGCCTTTGGAGGTAAAGACATATATAGATCTCTTCATGTAGGTCTCTATTCAAGAAGGCATTTTTAACATCAAATTGGTGAAGTGGCCAATCAAAAGTAGCAGCTAGAGACAAAAAAATCCAAACTTAAGTCATCTTAGCTACAAGAGCAAAAGTCTCCAAGTAATCAATACCATACATTTAGGTGTAGCCTTTAACAACCAATCGAGCCGTAAATCTCTCAATAGTATGATCAAAATGATATTTGATAGTTAACACCCATTTACAATCAACAAGTTCCTTCCCCTCACACAAGCTCACAATATCCTAGGTATTGTTCTTATGCAAAGCATCTAGCTCAGTCATTATATCATCCCTCCATTATGATTTGGATAAGGCTTTTGGTACAGATCTAGAAATCATATGTGTAAAAACAGAGGCAAGAAAGGAATAATAGGTTAAGAAGGCTATAGGATAGGTGTTTAGAGATAAAATGGGCGGTACACTTTCTTTTGCCTTTGCGAAGGGCAACAAGAAGATCAAGGTCTGGGAAGGTAGCAAAAGGGTCAAAGGAAGGCTGGCCTGGATATTGGAATCTACTTCATCTCACTTACAGATTACTTCATTGATAAAACAGAAGTAAAAAAAAGAAGTTTTTTAGTCTTTTTGAACCTAACTAAGGTTAGTCCAGTACCCAAAGACTTAAAATCTAAGGCTTCATTGCACCGACTACTGGGAGAAAGGGAGAGGAAGTAATCACTCCTACCAGAGCTCTCCAAACTTCTTCAACCTCAACCTCCCTCTTCTAGAGACCAAAAGGAACCTTCCAAGCCCTGAGCGCCACACTCAATCCTTCTCTTTACCTGTAATTGAAAATCTCTCTAGCTAACTAGGGTTTTGGGAAAAAAAGGACAACACCTTTACTTCTTTAAAATCTACAAGCGATTTTGACTCTCCAAACCCTCTAGCAAATAGGCAAAAATAGTTCTCAGATCAATCGAAAACATATCTCTCCATACACGAGTGTATGGGAAAAGAAAGGAAAAACAAAAAAAGGAGGAAGGACTGCTTTGATACCAAGATGTGAATCAATCCTCTAAATTTGGAATTAGTTTTCTGATTACAACAATAAAAAAGGAGGAAAGAAAGGGAAACATAACAAAAGAGAAGAAGAGGATTGAGAAGGAGGAAGAATAAGAAAGTTTGATGGTTCCCTCTCTCCCCTCACTAATCTTTTATTAATTTGATCTAATCAAGATTCATTACATGTTTATCCTTAAGTGGGCAGCCAACTCAACAATAACTTAAAGGAAATTAAGAAGAAATTAATAGACCCATAAAGAAAAGGCCCATTAACACATAAAATAAATAAAGACAATACTAATTTACAAAAAACAAGTAGTACGGCCTATTCGGCCCAGTCTCTCGATAATATGCTTTTTTTGGAATTTATATGTATTTCTCTAGCGTATCCAAGCATTTCCGTATTTTAATTTTATCCGTATCCATACATTTCCAAAGCATATATGTATTCGTATCTGCATCTGAGTTGTCTTACATGATGCTCAATATTGACACTTTGATCCTCGAATTATCCTTCAAGAAGAAAGCCCTACAGAACATGCTTGAGCTCCTCCCCCATGCTCAAAAGTACATCAACGTCGAAGAGGCATGATGAGATGCACAAGGAACATGACACTACCACTCTAATTGTGATAGAAAGAGGTTGGATCAACATCGAGATTATAAGCCAAGGAGTTTCCCTCCGACCTTTCAAAACTACATGCCCTTGGACGTGCCTCAGACTAAGATTCTTATGCAAGTTAAAGATCATCATTTCATCAGATGGCTTGAGAAGATGAAATACCAAGGTAACAAGTGTGCCAAGGACAAATACTTTGAATTTTACATGTACCATTACCATGACATGGAGGATTGTCAACACCTCCAAATTAACATTGAGGACCTCATCTATTGAGGTTATCTCGGTAGGTTTGTTTCCAACCATCAAGACTAACGCATGCCCAACTTAAGCCACACTAACATATAGTGACCAAGATTCTCCTCTTTCTGAAGTGATCACATTTATCTCCATGGGAATGACAATGGAGGGAAAACTCCTTGGCTTGAAAAGCTTATGCTCAAATGAATCAAGTTGGCAGTTGAGCCCAAAATAAGCTAAAGGTGAACACCCCATTTACATTTAGTAAAGATGACCTTGTGATATGCATTAATATAACTAACTACAAAGTGTGTCAAGTCCTTGTCAACACCAATAACTTTTTATTAATGATTAACAAAAAACTTTCATTAATAAATACAAATATGAGTACCATGAAGAAGGGGAGAGGTAAAACTTCTTAACCCTTCCCTAGGGAAAACAAATAATTTACAATATAGCCCAAAACATTTGTTACCTTCCCACCCCTTTCTTAACAAGAGTATTCACAAAGGAGTTGGTGCTTCTCTTTAGCCACTATAACTGAATTTCCAAGCCTTGTGCTAACTGATTAAACAATCATTTTTTTCATTAGCATATTTCCATAGACCACTATCTTCTTCTTCTTCTTCTTCTTTTTTTTTTGTAGATAGCCAATAAACAGTTTTGAATCCCCTTCAACAATAACCTTATGACAATTCAACTCCTTAGCTTTCTTCCTACCTTCCATTACTGCCAAGATCTTAGCTTGAAGCAAGTCACCAACACCAATAGGACCAGAAAATAGTGCAATGGCTTTTCCTTCCTCATCCCTAAAGGCTTCAACAATGGAAGAAGGCCCCAGGTTACCTTCACTACTGCCATAAAAGTTTAGTTTAACGAACCTAAGGGCTGGTGGAAACCAAAGAGGAGTGATTTTGGTCTTTGTAGGGGTTGAATCAACCAAATCCTACCAATTCCTTCTAATCATATATGTGGAGATACCTTCAAAAACTCAAGAGAAAGCACCCATTGTACCAGTCTAATAGTAACTGCATAAAAAATGGCCTCCTTACTCCTTTCCTTGTCTAAAAGTATTCTTGAGTTCCTTTCTTTGGAAATTATCCAACAAATAGCTGCCCTAACACACCTCCATAGACTACTACCCTTCTTCTTTGGCCATTTAAGGAAAGAAGAGGCAAATAAGCTTTGTACATCTAGTGGGGATGTACCTACAATCAAACAAGGAGAAAAACCAAACCCAAATATTTGAAACAGGGCAAGATATTAATAGGCGATAGCAGCTTTCACCATTACCCTTACAAAGGATACACTAATTTGGAGATAAGTACTAGTTATGTCTTTTTCTTTGGAGCAAGTCATAGGTGTTACACCTTCCCAAAAAGGCTTCCCAACAAAATACCCCAATCCTAGGAGGAATCAATTTGCCCCAAACTTAAAGGATTGGAAAATTATTCCCCATGCTATCAGAAAGTTGCACTAAGGCTTTGAAAAAAGAGACACAAGAAAAGAAACTAGAAGAAGTCAAAGTCCAAATACTGTTATCCCCTTTCCTTGGATCCAAAACCACCCTACCTAAGATCTAAATTAGAGCTGAATCAGAATGGATTTCAAAATCCCTAAAACCCCTTCTAAAACTTAAGTCCCAATCAAAACTAGACCCTGAGTTTGAAGGGACAAAAAAAGTGGACACTAGCTCATCTTTAGAAGAAGAAAGGGAATACAAAGAGGGAAAATGCTCGTTCAAGCACACATTCCCCACCCACGTACGCTCCCGAAATTTCATTGAGTTACTAGAATGAAGATCGTACCTGATATAAGCCAAAAAGGATGGAAGAACAACATGAATAGATTTCCAAGGAGAATCTTATGTAACCCTAGCCAGGACACCAACATCCCAATCATCAGTCATTTTCCTACGAATACTTATAATCACCTTATATAAGGTTTATCTTTTTCCGTTGGCAGTCTCCATAGCCACTTCCCTAAAAGAGCCTCATTCCTTTCTTAAATATCCCTTATACCTAGATCACACTTATTCTTGCCTCTAGTAACCACTTCCCATCCAACTCTATGATCTATTTTTTTTTCTCACCTAATTTCCATAAAAAGTCTCTCATCAACTTCTCCAATCTTCTACTCACTCCTATTGGGATTCTAAAGATAGGCAAGAAATACACAAGCAAGTTGGTTAAGGTAGACTTAATCAAATTTATTTGGCCCCCTAAAGACGGATAATTTTTCTTCCATGAAGCAGGCCTCTTAGTGAATTTATTGACAATAGGTTTCAAAAACTATTACTTCTTTGATTATCCCCTAAAGGTAATCCTAAGTAACTTAGAGGCAAATCATAAATAACACATCCCTAAATAGGATAAGAATGTCTACAACCAATCAACACCCCTCTAATTATAGCTTCTTTGGTGACACCACATGTGTGAGCTCCGGAAGCTCATGGCTGGCTCAGAAAGGAGTTACCACCCATGTTTCAAAGGAAATAAACCCTCATTTTCAGATTAAAAAATTCAATTTACTTACTTTGATAGTGACTCCTTTATCCACGAAAAAGGCACACAACCAAGAGATTTTAGGTTACAAGGATTGGGAAAGGGAAGGAGTTAGGTACCCCTCTTTCCAAGCCGCTATAGCATCCTAATACAGGAGTTATTTAGGTTCAGTTTCTTATGAAAACCAACAAAAATGGTTGTTATAATTTCTGAAATATGGAGAAATAGGCTTTCAACTTCTCTTGAGACTAATTTTGAGGTGATGTTATCGGGTCTTAGATACTAATTTTTGTAAGACCCTTGCCTCTCTACCTCTATTTTTTGTCTAGAAGAAATCAAGAATAATGGTTCTTTGAGGTCTTAGAACTTTAAGCAACCCAGAAAATACAAACTTGAGCTATAGATAGGGTGAGAAGCTTAGCTCTCATATGTAACATTGCCAATGATTATCCATCAATCAAACTAATAAAAAAAGTGGTTGAGTTGGGTCAATAGAGGTTTGAAATGGTTGAATGCTTGGAGATTTCATGTGAATTTTAGATCTGAAATACAACAAACAGATTTGGAGTTTATAGAGGTTGATTTGGCAATGGGGGTTTTACCGACGTTGGGGAATGCTTCTGAGGTCTCTACTCTATCTCTCCTCTCTCCCGTCCCTCCTTGAGCTCGAGTTGGGTCTACATTTATAGAGAAAGGGAGGGGAAGAGGTTTGAGATTTGTCCAATCAGAGAGCTTAGGCTTCAAGAAAACTTTTTCAAGAAAATGGCAAGATTTTTCAAAGAAAATGGTGCCAATCAATTTTTCCTCTTTGGTGAAAGATTTTATTTTTTTATTTTTTTATTTTAGGGTGATTTTCATGGGTTTTGTGCATCCAATGGGAGCTTAGGGTGTGCCTTACATTGAAGTCTCATATTTGGGGCTGTCAATGGCATAAAATGTAAATTTTATCCATTTACAAATGCTATTTTGTCTTTTCTTAGTTTTAAGTGAGGGTAAGTTTGAGTTTTTGGGATTTTTGGGTTTATTAGAATCAATTTCATTGGTCCAAGTATTGAATAGGTTAAGCATTGGTTTAATATCAGTCACCACCCTTTTGAGGTTTTAGGTTGGGACAGATGACATGATGATTTAGTTTGATGCATCAAAATGGCATATTTATAGTTTAACGGTCAAACGGGTGAATTGAGTCATGAAATTTGATGTGTTAGGGTTTTTTGGGTCTTTGAACATAGTGGTGAGGTCTGATTGGTCAAATATGGTTGGGATAATGGAAATCTAAGGCCAACAATTTCATATTAATGAGATTTACTGAAATAAAATCATTGCTTGATAAATGGTCAAATAAAGGAAATTTGGGATGAAATTTGGTGGATAGACACTTTTGAACACCCTAAATCTGATGGAAGTGATGAATCTTTGATTAGAAGTGAGGATTGATAGATTTAGTTTGGGTCCAAGTCTTATCCAATGGTTTACCAATTCACGAGAAGGCTTAAAATGGAATTGCACTTTTTTAATAATCGAATGGAAGAGTTTAGTCATGAAATTTGATGTGTCAGAGTTTCTTGGGTCTCTGAACATAGTGGTGATGTTTGATTGGTCAAATTAAGTTGGGATGATGGATGATAAGCTCTAATAAATGAGATTTACTGAAATAGGATCTAGGCTTGATGGTGGGTCCCCCACGGGAATTTTGAGCTGAAATTTGGTGGGTAGGTATAGATTAAGGTGAGGAGTCAAGTGGATGGTTCTGATCTAGGAAGAAAATGGTTAGTCTTGGTTTTCTAATCCTAGTTGTGCAGGGCCGTCAGAATAGAATCTTGGCACTTTTAAGGTTGGTCGTTGTAGACTTGTGGTGGGATTTGCTAGTTGATCATATCCTAGTGATCTTGAGGTGATGGATGTGTTGGATTTGATTTTGGGGAGTGATAATTTGAATAAATTGGGGCTGTTGGAAAGGAAGTTGGCATGATGAATGGTGAATGTGTGACTAATTTATAGTTTATTAAATTTATGGATCATATTTGATTGGATGTTAATGTTGATATCAAGGTTTTTATTTGTCTCATGCATTGTGCCAAAAGAGGGAATTTTGTCTTTGAAAAGTCTCAATTTAATTAGTTGTGTTTCCATGTTTTTAGGTCTAAAAGGAGGATACAAAGAGGTAGGGTGAAGGGACCATGCAAAAATTGGGTGCTAACAACAAGGTTAAAGGGAAGGATTATCTTACTGCTTATGGTGGGAGAAGGATCCCAAAAGACTACACTACTGGCAACTTTTTGGTAGTGAAGGTCTCATCACTATATAACATCATCCTCGGTCGCCCAATGTTGGATGCGCTAAAGGCTTTAGTGTCCACCTACAACCCCTTACTAAAGTTCCCGATTGATTAGTGCACTGCTCTATAGTGCTATATTGCTACTCTTAAAGGGAAGGCAACACGACGAGCTTGTTGAGGTTTAATTCAAGTAACTTTTTTCAATGTTGACTTGAAGAAAATCATCATGCAGGTAGGTTCCCTGCTGGAGGACGATCTTTGTAATAACATTTTCTGATTTCTAAAGGCTCATGTCGATGTTTTTCCTTGATTTATTGCAAATCATAACCTATCAACTTAGCATCGATTCACGTTACCAACCTATACGATAGAAGAGGAGCTTTGCCTAGAGAGGTTGCAAATAGTTAACAAGAAGCTTGACAAAATCCTTAGTGTGAACTTCATTCGAGAAATGGAATACCCCAACTACTTGTTGAAAGTGGTGATGGTAAAGAAGGCTAATGTGAAGTGGAGGATATGCTTCGGCTTCCTAACATTAATATACCCGAAAGATAATTTTCCTCTACTGATGATAGATTAACTTGTCAACGCTACCTTAAGACGTGGTAGGTCAACTCGTATACACCACATCAGAACATAAGATGCTTAACTTCATGGATGTAATCTTGGGCTACAACGAGATCTACACTCAGACTGCTTTTATTACTAAACAAAGACTATATTGCTGCTACAAGGTAATGCCCTTTGGTTTGAAGAACGCTGACACAACTTCTCAAAGGTTGATAAATAAGATGTTCAAGAACCATATAACTAAAACATCAAAGCTTATGTAGATGACATGCTAGTGAAGTGCCTAAAATTTGAACGACATCAGATTGACCCAAAAGAAGTCTTTGATGCCCTCTGCTAGTACCAAAAGAAGCTAAATCCAATAAAGTATGCCTTCGATGTAAGTTTGGATAAATTCCTAAGGTTCATAGTGATTCAAAGGGGGATTGAGACCAACCCGAAAAAAAATAGAGCCATCATGGACATGACTTCTCCTCAGACTATCAAGGATATACAATGGCTTATAGGTTAGGTTGTTGCACTCAATAGGTTCACATTAAAGTCTATGAACCGAGACCTGCCCTTCTATAAAGCCCTTAAGGAGGTAAAGAACTTTCAATGGGTTGAAAAGTGTAAGCAAGTCTTCCAACAGCTAAAGCAGTACCTATACTCGCCCCTTCTATTGACTAAGCTGAGCCCTAGTGACATGTTGCTCCTGTATCTCTTAGCTAGATATTAGGTGTGGTCAGCTTGGTCCTCGTCAAAGAATAAGATGACATATAGAAACCCACCTATTACACCAACAAGGTGTTGTAGGACACAAAGACCAGATACCTGAACTTGGAGAAAGTAGTTTTCACCTTTGTAACTTTAGCATGCAAACTCTAACTCCACTTCCTAGACTACATCATCATTGTCCTCATTGACCAACCTCTTAGGCAAGTGTTGTAGAAGCATTGAATCTCAGGTTTATTAACTCGGTGAGCGATTGGGCTCGGTGAATTTGACATTGAATGCAAAGCTTGGTCCAACATAGGTTGAATAGTACCCATCAAATCAAACTCTCATGTGGATGGTTCATCCAATCAGCAAGGCAGTGATGGACCAAACAATGTAGATTATGAAGCCTTCATCACAAGAATCTAATTTGCCCATGAAGTCGGTATTGAATGTGTGAAAGCCTTCAATGACTCACAACTCATCGTGAACCAGATCAACGATGAATTCAAAGTCCAGGAGCCTACTTTGACGAACTATCTACAAAAGGTATAGGAGATCATCGCTCAACTAAAGCAATTCACTATCCAATGGATACCTCGACTAGAGAATGTTTGAGATAATTCCTTATCCTGACTAGCCAGTTCAATTAACTCTAACCTTAAAGGCACGACCTGTGTTCATACTCTCCCCCAACCTAGTGTCACTAAATTACCACAGATCACCTTGCCTATGGACTCATGGCCAACTTGGAAGGACCCTATCTTTAACAACTCATAAGATGTCACACTACTAGAAAACCAAGTAGAGGCCAAGAAAGTTGCACAAGGTCAACTTGGTATTACATCATCCATGGAGAATTATATAGGAGGTCACACACCCTGCTTTACCTCAGTTGCCTTGGCCTCGATGAAAGAAGATACAACATTGCTAGTCTAGAAGTACAATCATTAACACCGATTGCAAACATTGTTTTAAAAGGCATAAGCCTTAAGGTGTGAGTCATAGGCCTTGAGGCAAGGCACATAGATTTTGCCTCAAGCCTCAAGCCTCATAACTTTAATGTGAAGCTTAATCCTTTGATAGAATTTAAGCCTCAGGTGTAGAAAGGCAATAAGCCTCAAGTGTCAATGATGATTTAGTGATTTAATACAGAAAATATATATTATGCATTTTATAGTTTAAAATATATGAAAAAAGCACTTCAATAATCATGGATGAAATAAAAAGAATGAAATTGAAAAACCAATAGATCAAATCAACTTCTATTAGTTTCTCTTAGTGTTTTAGGAGATTTAGTGTAAAAATGGTCAATCAAGTTCTTAGTTTCTCTTGAATAAATTAAGGATTTTTTAAATTATTCTAAATACAACATCCCATGTTTGTTATTTTTCTCATTTCTTCACCTAATGGTTTTATTTTATTTTTATTAATTCTTTTGCATTTATCAAATTAACCAAGTTGTTTCCTTTCTTCATAACTATATATTGGATGATAATAAATATAACATCAATTATATGAGTGATTCTTCATATGTTTATTTTCTTCTAAATTGATCATTTAAATAATTTGAGAAATTTTCATTTCTAAATATGAAATGTAAAATGTTTATAATTGTTAGTTGATTAGTTATTTTTTTTATTTAATGTTTAAATGCTGAAACTTATTGCCTATAAACTTATATTTTATGGATATTTGTACCTCCTATCAGTCTAACTTGGTATATTATGTCATTTTTACTAAATTATAAACTTTAATTAAATTTTTTAAGCATTGTGGCTTACGCTTTGCAATGTCTTGCAACGCCTTGAGGCTTATGCTTCACCTTTTCGGGTCATTACGCCTTGCCTTTAGCCTTTTAAAACCTTGATCACCAATTTAAGGCCCTTTGCCCAATGGGGGTTAGACATCCTCTATGCATTCCCACTTGTAGCTAGCCAGTAGAAATTCCTACTAGTGTCTAACCATAAACTACTTTACAAACTTGGTGGAAGATAATCCCTTAGTGAAGATCACTACTAAAATGCCTAGGAGTTCCTCCGAAGGTTCATCATCTACTGATTTGGCATCCCTCGAGTCCTCATCATAGACAATGACACTAAGTTCATGAACATGAAATTCAAGTGATTTTGCAAGGAACTCAATACAGATCAATGGTTCACAGTTGTACACTATCCACAAAGCAACGACCTCACCCTCTTATATAGGCTTAAAGCACGGTTAGACCAAGCTAAATGGATTGAGGAATTTCCAAACATTGTCTAGGTGTACCGTACCACTACTAGGATGGCCACTGGGGAGATGCCCTTTAACCTTACCTTTGGCATAAAAGCAATGATCCTAAGCCAACCTCAACTTCCTGAAATAAACTAGAGACTAAACTTAGATTAGAATGACCACTTACTAGCAAAGTCTGGCCAGGTACTACAATGCTTAGGTTCAAGGTAGACAGTTTGGAATTGGCGACCTTGAGCTAAAAGGAATCATTGTTCCTAAGCTAGGCATTAGCAAGCTAGGACCAACTTAGGAAAGTCCATGCAGAGTTGTCAAGCATTGGGCCCTAGCTCCTAGCAATGGAAGATCTTTAGGGGATATCCATACCCTGCACTTGGAATTCTACTAATCTAAGGATGTACTACCAATAAAAGGCATTGATCATGAGGGCGACCTCAAAAATGTACTTGAACATTAGTTAGCAATGAAGTCCTCATTTTTTCCTCAAGTATTTGCAATTCAATGACAATGCTGAGCAATAACGACATAGTAGATGCTAAGCACTAAAAATGGTAATACTAATTGTGCCAAACACTAATGGCACTGAATATCAACTTTGGCCTAAGACCTAACCTAGATTAGGCTCTGTAAACATCCCATTAAAATTGGTTGCCTCTTCATGGCTAAGAGAGGGTCCTTCACCCATCAACAACTAGAACAAGGGAGTGTTGGGCCTCCCTAGCTTAAGAAATAAGTAAAAAGAAGGAGATGACTCCTAAACCAATGTTAAGGCATGATTCTAGGAATCCATGGGAGGGAGAGGGAAGGTATTAGGCACCCCTCTCCCTTTCTTATCTTGTGAATGCTAAATTAAACTCAAGGCCTTTTCTGATTCCATGAAGGTTTTACCACAAAAGAGATATCCTCTCATGTGGCTCCATCTCCTCTTCTCCCTCTTTCTGAGTGTGAGAAGCTCTTAGAGGAGCAACGCTACACAACCACCCCCTTTGTCCAAAGCTTCCCAAATTCCTACTTGAGGTGTAGAAGGAATGAGCCACAAGGAGTTTATCCCCCATGGGATTCCCTTCCCATTAGGTTTGTCTACATTGATAAAAGAAAGCAAGGTTGTGAGCAATAAAACACAATGATAAAAGAAATGGATTGAGCACATGCTAGCCTACTAGAAACACACCTAAACACTATTATATATTCATGGAAGAAACTGAATCTAGGCTGGCTAACATCATTCCTTTAATAGGAAAGAGTGATAAGAGTAAACACTATCTACATGAATTCAGTTCAGGCAATATCCTACGAGGAAAATCATAAAAAAAAATCAAAAGATTTCTACCTAGCCATGCTCATTCATTGCCTAACAGAATAAAATACAAAGTATAACCTATGAGAATCAGTTCAAACATCTTCCTATGATCCGAAAATATACATAAAAACAATGATAAAAAGAAAAAAAAGTGATTGCAAGTCATCTATGAAGGCTACCATGCTTGTAGCTTTTCTTTCAAACTGTTAGGATTGAAGTGAGTGAGAGTTCGATCAACAAACTGACATGGGGTGGATTCTACCTAGTGGAAAGCAAGAGAAACCTAAAAGTTCTATGCTGAATATGTTGGGGATGAAGGGTTGCAAGCTTTGAACCAAGCTTTCATCCTCCTTCTAGTCTTCTTTTCTTTTAAAACCGAACTATGTGGGAGGTCTTGCTTTCTCTTCTTTTTGTTTCTCATTCTTGTAGCTTAGTCGAAACTAAGGTGGTCCCTCTTTTCTTCTCTTTATTTCTTCTTCCGCTTCTTTTTTTCTTCTCTTCTTTGTTCTCTTTACAGCATGGCTGAAATGGTAGAGAACTTGCTTCTTAGTTTTTTCTTTCTGTTTTTTTTTTTTTAGTTGGGGAAGATGGGGAGTGGAGAGGAGAGAGTTCAGGTGGCTAGGGTTTTGGGAAGATTCATGGAGGTTGGGGACAAGTAGGGGTGGCTACGAGTCGAGCTGTTCATGACCTGTTTGAGCTCAGCTCGTGAAAAGCTTGGCTCGGCTTGGTCTAAACCGAACTTCGAGCCTAATATATGGGCTTGTTTGCTAATTGAGCTGAGCTCGAGCTTAATACAGCTCAGCTCAGGTCGCGAGCCTAGTCAAGTATATGTACATAGGGTGTCACCTTGGCTCGCCACCTCGGCTACTGAAGGAGTCCTCGGTTCGATGCCTCAGCAACTATGGGAGACCTCGGTTCGGCACCTCGGCAACTATGGGAGACCTCGGCTTGACACCTCGACAACCAAGGGTGACCTCGACTCAACAACTCGGTTGATAGGGAGTCCTCGGCTCAGCACCTCATCAGCTAAGGGAGACCTCGGCTTGGCACCTCGGCAACTGAGGGAGACCTCGACTACTAGGGAGACCTGCAATCAAAGGCGGTCGAGCTCGATCCAAGCCGAGCTCAAACTTCTAGCTATACAAGCTCGGCTCAGTCATAAATTATCGAGCTGAGCTCGATTCGAAATAGCGACTTGAGCTCAAGCTCGAGTATTTAATGGTTGGTTGTGAGTGGGAGAGAGTTTGTAAGGGGAGAGTGAGTTGAGTTTTGGTGCTCGGGGGTGAAAAAGAGGAGGAAGGAGGCTAGCTCGTTAATGGAGGAAGTAGAGAGGAGAGGAGGGATTAGATGGGTTAGGGTTTAATTTTGTAATGGCGGAAGGAGGAAATGAGATAAGGAAGAAGACGGTGTAGAGGGAGAGTTTGGTGGTCTAGAGCCGTGAATGAATGTGTTAGAGAAGAGAATCAATGAGTGTTTGGGGGGTTCTTTTTGTCTAGGATTGAATTGGAGAGGGTTGGTTTGGTTTGGTTTAGTTGAGAATAGTTCAATTAGGTTGTGATTGAATAGGTGGAGCTTAGTTTGGTTTGGACCAGGTGGGGAGCAATTCAGTTAGGGTTCAATTAGGCTTGGGCCAAATGGGGGAGGGTTAGTTAGGGTTTGATTGTGAGAAATTAGGGTTTTAGGTTATAAAGGTTTACAAGGATGGACGAGTAGGATATCTTGGTGCTAATTTAACGGGTGTGGGCCTTCTAGAGTTCTCTTATTATTTTTTTCTTTCTCCTTTTTTTTTATCTTTCTTGCTTAACCAAATTTATTTCTTGGGGACATCTCCCCTTGATTTACTCCCATATGTCCCCTCTCATTTAATGTTTAGTGTGGGGGATTTTAAATTTAAAATTCAAAATTTAAATTCTAAGAGGGAAATATAGAGGGGGCATATGGGAGTAAATCAAGGGAAGGCTAGGGTTTTAGAATTTAGGGTTTTGGGAGTGCTAAGTTAAGATAGGGATGATGCAAGGGTGGAGAAGTAAGGGGGCTTAAATCTAGGGATAGGAATGATTCTAGGTTTAGTTAGGGCTCTAGGTAATTTCTAAAAGATAAAAGGGCCTAAATGAAGATCAGAGGGGGAATTTTTGCAATGAAAGGGCAAGTCCAAGGGGGTGTGGTGTGTAGGATTCAAGGGTTGGGATTAAACATCAAGTTGATAGGGTTCATCTTGACCAATGCGATCACACGAATTGGAATTTTCATAGATAAAGGTGTTAAGTGGGAAATTTTGCAATAAAACTTGCTATGGGGGTTCTAACGTGTCCAAAAATGGTAATGATGGGTTGGGATCTCAAGGGGTGTGTCAAAGTGAGAAACCATGATTTGGAGTGTATTGAGCAATGCGGGTCGTCAAACTAGGATCTCTATTGATAGAGGGGTAAAATGGCCATTTTGGGTCTACAAAATGGAGGAGGGTTAATTAGGGTGTTTAAGAAAGTGGCAACAAGGTCTAAGTGTACTAAAGGGCATAACGCAATGGAGATCTTGAACTTGGGTAGTTACGGGCAATGAGAGCCCTCAATTTGAAATCTTTTCCGATGATGGGGTAAAATGGTCATTTTAGGGTCTGAAATTTGTTGGGTAGTGTGTTGCGATGAAGATCATGAAATATGATAGTTGTGGTTAACCAAAGGGCTTGATTTAGAATATCTTTAAATGAAGAGTAAAATGGTCATTTTGAGGTCCAAAATTTGATAGATGGTCGATCAGAAGGTTGATGGATGTTTTGATATGGTTTGGAAATCTCAGATGGTGTATCGTGATGGAAATTTTAGATTTGGATAATTGCGGTTAACGAAAGGACTCGATTCGGAATCTTATCAATGAAGGGCAAAATAGTCATTTGAGGTCTAAAATTTGACTAGTGGTCGATCGGGAGGTTGATGAAGGTTTTGATATAGTTTGGAGGACTTGGATATTCTGATGCGATGGAAATTTTGGATTTGGATAATTACGGTTAATAAGAGTGCTCGATTAGGAATCATTTTAAATGGAGGGTAAAATGGTCATTTTGAAGTCTGAAATTTAATGAATAGTTAATCGGGAGGTTGATGAGGGTTTTGATATAGTTTAGAGGTCTTGGATAGTGTGTCACGATAGAAATCTTGGATATCGATAATTGTAGCTAATAAGAGGACTCGATTTGGAATCTTTATAAATGAAGGGTAAAAATGTCATTTCAAGGTCTAAAATCTAGTGAGGGGTCGATCGGGGAGTTTAGGAAGGAACTGGTATGTTTTGGAGGTCTTGGGAGGTGTGTTGCATTGAAGGTCTTGAAATAAGAAAAAAAAACCAATGAGGATGATCGATTTAGAATCTTTTGGATGAGGGTTAGAATGGGTATTTTGTAGTCTGAAATTGGGTAGATGGTCGATCGGGAGATTGGTGATTTTTTTGGTGGGGTTTGAGGGTCATACATGGTGTGTTTTGATGAAGATCTTGAATTTGGAGGGTAATAACTATTGAGGATAGTCGACTTAGAATCTTTTTTGGATGAGGGGGAAAATGGGTATTTTGAGGTATGAAATTGGGCAGATGGTTTATCGGGATGTTGATGAAGGTTTTGGTAGTGTTAGGGGGTCTTGGGTGGAGTATTACATTAGAGATATAAGATTTTGAGAGTAGTCAGTGACGATAGTGGTCGATTTAGAATCTTTTTATACGAAGGGTAAGATCAGAGTTTTTGGGTCTGAAATTTGATGGGGGGTTGATTGATCATTGGGTTGATAAAGGTTTTGGTAGCATTTGAAGGTTCAAGATGATGTATCTCGATAAAGTTGTTAGATTTGGAGAGTGACGACTAATGGGGATAGTCAGTTTAGAATCTTTTTATACAAAGGGTACGATAAAAAAATTTGGGTCTAAAATTGCATGGGTGATCAATTGGGTGGTTGTTGAAGGTTTTGATAGGGTTTGAAGGTTCTAGATGATGTATCTTGATGAAGATCTTGGATTTGGAGAGTGGCTTCCAATGAGGATAGTTAGTTTAAAATCTTTTTAGATGAGGGGAAAATGGGTATTTTGAGGTCTAAAAATGGATGGATGGTTGATCGGGAGGTTAATGAAGATTTTGTTAAGGCTTGGGGGTCTTGGATGAAGTATCACAATGGAGATCTAAGATTTCGAGAATAGTAGATAACAGGAGTGATCGATCTAGAATCTTTTTATATAAAGGGTAGGATTAGAATTTTTGGGTATGAAATTGGATAGGTAGTTAATTAGGAGGTTTATGAAGGTTTTGTTAGGTTTTGGGTGTCTTGGGTGTGGTGTTGTAATGAAGATCTATGATTTTGAAGGTAAAGGGTGATGTGAGTAGACAACTTAGAATCTTTCTAGTTGAGGGGCAAAGTAAGTATTTTGGGGTCTGAAATTCGTTAAATGGTTGAACAAGAGGTTGATGAAGGTTTTGGTAAGGTTTAGGTTTTGTGAAAGGGGGCTGCAATGAAGATCTTAAAATAAGAGAGGAACTGCCAATGAGGATGGTCGATCAAGTGGTTAATGAAAGTTTTGGTGAGTTTTGGGTGTCGTGATGACAATCTATGATTTTGAGAGTAGGGAGCAACAAGAGCCATTGATTTGGAATCTTTAGGATCTAATGGGAGTATCTAATGGTTTTAGAGGTGTTGGAATCAAGGGAATTTAATTCGTGGGTTTTTCGGCCAATGAGGGGGTTCGGAATTGAATCTTGGTTTGATGGATGGGTAAACGAGGGAATTTTAGGTTGAACTTTGGTGGAATGGCATGGATTCGAATTATGAGGCTGTTGGGAAGGTTTAATCATGTTAAGGACGTGTGGATCACAAGTTTTTGGCTCGAGAAGTGTCGTAATGTTATATGCATCGAAATAGAATCTCTATGAATGGCCGACAAAAACAAGGCATTTAAGGCTGAAGTTTAGTATGATTATTTGTTCAAAGGTTTTGTTTCATGTGATGGAGTTTGATCGTGTGGCGGTGTGGCATAATTATCAATATAATAAAGGGAATCTTGTAGATTTAATAGTGGATTTATGGGTACTTGGGTTGAAATTTTGTTTCTTAGGATTTTGGCATATTCTAAAGATGTTGGTAAGGTCTGATTAGGCATTTGGAGTGTGAGAAGTGGGTTAGAGAGGGGACCAAGCAAAAGTCGGGTGTTAACAGGCTCGGTGGGGATGGCATCCCAACCAACCATCATCTGAGGCCAACCAACTCATACTCCATCGATCATTAGGTCAACTTGGCCTTAAGAGGGATAATGATCAATGAAATAGCTCACCTGGCACCTTAAACGTTTGGATCGGAGGTAGGCTTCCGCACTACTTTTCAGCTCACCGAGTACTAATAAGCCCCTCTTTATGGCTTGGGAAATTGAGACCAACCTCTACACGGAGTAGAGGCACCTAAATAGGGAGCCTTGAAACATTGAGATTGAATAATCTTGGTACACAAGGTTTTAAAAGGCGAAAGGCGTAGTTGAGGCATAATAACCCAAAAAAGGTGAGGCATAAGCCTCAAAGAGTTGTGAGGTATAAGCCTCATGGCTTAAGAAAAAATTAATTAAAGTTTATAAATTAGTAAAAATAACATATAATATACCTTGTTAAAGTGATAGATGGTACAAATATCCATAAAATATATGTTTATAAGCAATAAGTTTCAACATTTAAGCGAAATAATTACTAATTATGAATGGAAACGGGGCAGGGAGCCACTCCCCATCCCTATCCCCATGAAATTCCCCATCCCCATCCCCATCCCCATGGGGATCCCCACTTCTCGTGATTTTTTATAATGTCAACCATTTTTTTATTTTTATTTTATTTAAAAAAATAAAAAATAAAATAATTAAAATTTACAATCTATTAAAAAATATGCAATCATATTTAACCATATTTTAAAAAATATTAATATATAGACGTAGGTGTACGTATATACATATATAGATGTATGCATACATATACATATATATAGCCGAGATCCCATGGGCTGGGGATAGGGGTCCTCACAAGGCGGGGAGTGCTCTCCCCGTCCCCACCAACGGGGATGAAAATTTCCCCATCCCCATCCCCACCCTATTCGGGGTAGGTCCCCGTAGGGATCAGGGAAATGGGAAGAATTGCCATCCATATAACTAATCATCTATGAAATGCAAATTTCTCAAACTATTCAAATGATCAATTTAGAAGAAAATGAACATGTAAAGAATCTATTGAAAGAGTTAGGATCCATCATATGGATGGCCAAACCATACTACATGGCTGGGCGAAATTTCAATAAATTTCCTAATCCTTCCGGGAATTGATTTCCCTATGTTTCGAAAAACTACAGTTTTCAGGATCGGTCTTGCACTAAATCGAACTAGATTTGAAACCAAACAAAGAGGGAGATTTATACTTGATACAGATACCACAAACGCAGATCCCAAGGTGCAAGTTCATGCCCAAATCAGTCCTAAAACCAACCTCCATTGAAGATGACGTAGTGTATAGGTGAAGCTGTTTCAGCAACACGATTTTCAACAAAATTGCAACCCAACTGCTTGGATCGAACTAGGGAAGGTGAGCTTGACATTCCTCTGATTTTTTCTTGCAAAAATTAGAAGAAAAATGGTCTCTATCAGTCCTTGAAAGCCTAGGTCGTGATAGGGTTTCTTGGAAAACAAAAGAGAAGAAGAGAGAGCAAGAGAGAGTGGTCTTCCAGTTTGGTTCGCCCTCTTCTTCTTTTATCTCCTTATGGAGCTCTCTCCAAATAAAATTAGGAGATTATCCAAATCTAATTTGGATCTGGACTCTATTAAGAGATAAGCCTTATCCTCTTTTCCAAACCCATATTTGACCTAGAGCACATGACAAATTAATCTTATTAATTATGGGCATTAGGCCCATTTCCTTCAAAGGCTCATGACCCAAGATGTTGCATGGCCAACATAGACCTGATTTGTATGGTGTGAGACCCCATAATAACCTCATATAAGTCCACATGGGTTCAGCCTAACCTCTATGAAAAGGCTTAGCCAAATTTATTGCTAAACGCAGTGAACCCCTAAGCACATCACTATGGGCTCAATATGGGCCCAACATTTACACTTAAGTGATCATTGAATTCAATCATCTTATGAAGACCTAAGGATAATAGACTTAAGTAAGATAAACCCCATGAGGTAATCAGCCCTATAATGGTCTTTTACACTTAACGTCTCAACCCATAATGATCACAACACTGCCCAACAGGAAATGACCTCTCCCCTGGCTGCAAGGTATAGTGTCACATTCTCTGCTCGGATGGATCCCGAGAATTAAAATCTTTTGCAAACACTTTTCATAAATCATTAATATATATATATATATATATATATATTTTACAAAACCAAATCTCAAACCTAGTTGAAATACACTACTGGTAGTTAAAGTTTCCGTTAGAGAAAGTGAAAGCCATATCACTCACTTTGTCCGACAAAGGGGCCGATCCTATCACTATGATTAACCACTCAAGTAAATTCTCATATTGCCCCAACATATCCACATTTTGACCATCGATGAATCTTTCTAATTGGCCTAGCAAAGACGGCCCAATCGAACACATAGTGCAGTACAATAATCAAGTGTAGGGGTTATGTGTAACTTTCCAGTTTTGTCCATCAATCTCAAAGGTTCAGGGCATAACTGGAAAATGGTTCGGGTTCAGTGTTTCATGCAAACACACATTGCATGTGCTTTGAGTCTAACCTTAGAAGCTAAGACGAGCTGCCCCAACTTCTTCGGCAACACATCATTGTTAGTCTTGATAGGATAAACTCCCCAAGTCTATCCAACGGCTGAGAACATTCTAAACTAACACGAATCTCATAGTCTAGTTTAAGGGGTAATTACATAGAAAAATACCAATATCAATATAAAACAATAATGTACTTTTATTCATTTACAATAAATGTATCTGTACATCAATTTGATTTGAGTTAAGGGTATAAACTGTCTAACAGAATCATCCATATAATTGATGTTAGATTTATGATCATCCAATATATAGCTTAGAAGAAAAGAAACATCTTAGTTAATTTGATTGCTACAAACAAATCAATAAAAAGAAAATAAACCAATTGGGAAAAAAAATTAGAAAAACAACAAACTTGGGATGTTAGATTTAGAATAGTAGAATAAACTCACTTAATTCATTCAATCGAAACAAAGAACTTGATTGACCCTTTTTACATTGAACACTCCTAAAACACTAAAGAAACTAATATAACTTCATTTGATGTATTAGTTTTTCATTTTTATTCTTTTTATTTTTATGATTATTGAAGTGCTTTTTCATATATTTTAACTATAAAAGTTTATAAAATATCTATTTGTTTGCATTAAATCACTAAATAATCATTGATACTTGAAGCTTACAACTTTTTACGCCTCAAGCTACAACTCATGCCTTAAGGCTTGAGGCTTACACCTCATTCTAGCAAAAGCTTAAGCTTGAGATTAAAGTTGTAAAACTTAAGCCTTGAGGCAAAATTTGTGTGGCTTGCCTTAAGATGTATGTCTCACGCCTCAAGACTTAAGTCTTTTAAAATAATGGGTGCACATCAATGTTTGGTCGGCTGAATGCATAACAAACAATCTCCCCTGGAGATCGAAAGCAAACACCTAGAAATTTCAAGGGTGAGCCTAAATGAACTTGATGAAAAGTATTAGGGGTGCAAACGGATCTGATGATTTGAATTGGGGTATATCCGAACCCAATCCGATAATGCAACTCCTAGATCTGATTCAAAGATCTAAAGATCAAATCAAATCTCATAAATGTCAATTTGAATTTTAATCCATTAAAGATATCGGATATCTAAATTAAATCTGATCTAATTAAATTTAATTTTAAAGAAATTTAATAAATTATTAAAGGGAAAAACATAACAATTTATATAAAGAAAAACAAAAAAGAATACAAGTATTTTTTAACTATTCACATCATATATATTCATATATACTTGTCTTTTATAAAAAAATAAACAAAAATACAATATAAACATATTTATAAATAAATTACTTATATTTGTATAGGTTAGATTAGATCGGATAGGGGTGATTTGAATCTGATCCGATTTTCGATCACATCCTATCACCCAATCTGAAAATCTGATAGAGGGATATCCAAATATGACAAAAATAAGATTGGATTCAGATGGGATCAGAGCATTAGTCGGTCCATTTGCACCCTTAAAAGTTGTTCGGCCCCAAGTAGACCTGTTCATGGGCCGGGCCGGGCCGGGCTCGGGCCGGGCTCGGGCCGGGCTTTCACTTTGTATTAACAAATTTTTTTAAGGCCCGAGCCCGAGCCTGGCCCGACCATCGGGCCTACAATTTGGGCCCGAGCCCGACCCTCATAAAAAGCCCGAAGCCCGAGCCTGGGCCCGAGCCCGAAATTTAGCCCATGCGTTATTATTGCTGAAGTGGCGGAATAGAGATAGAGAGAGAGAGAGAGAGAAATTATAAAGAAAAAAATAAAAAAATGTATATATATATTAAATTATAAATATATATTTTAATAAATATTATATTATTTATATATTTTATATAATATATAAAATACATATTATGTATTTTATAAAATATATAATATTGAGTCGGGCCGGGCCGGGCTTTTTTGACAAATTCCGAGCCCGGCCCGAAACACAGTCAGACTTACTATATTAGACCCGAGGTCTGGCCCGCGGGCCTAATTACATGACCAAGCCCGACCGGGGTGCGGGCCGGGCCATTGGGCTACCCGGCCCATGAACAGGTCTAGCCCCAAGTACTCCGCATTGGGGCAGATCCTAATAGGCCCTAGAAGGCTGACCCCCTGTATTTGTAGTTGCAAAAAAAAAAAAAAAGAAGAGAGAGGAAAAGAAAGAAAAAGATGCACGCAACATGGATGAGGAAGAAGCTTCATTAATTTACAAAATAGAATCCGAAGATCAAGTACATGTACATAAAAAATATACAACTGAACAAAAGAAAGCTCAAGCTCAACACCCGAGTAGTTACAACCACAACGCAAAACGAAAAAAAGGGAGAGAACTATAGCCGTTGTCTTCTTCATTGCTCAGTCGAAGGGTCAGGTATCTAAAGATTACCACATACAACAAAACACATCAAACCAGAACAAGAAGAGAAGCTTAGGAATCTAAAGATTACCTATACGATGTTTTTCAAGGTAGTTGCCTCTAGTGCGGTCGTCGGGTATGTTTGCATCTCATCACAGATGGCCAGAAGTAGTATCCCCTATGTTATTGCTTGGCAACCTTTGGAACCATGTTGTCCCTCTTCACTACCACTACGAATGGTAGATTAGTAACTCCACCCTCTCCTCAGAGCTCCCATCCTCATTTGATAGCTAGTCTACCCTTGGCTACGATGACATGGCCCCCTCGGGCTCAAAATCAACGTTGATCGAGGCTAGATCCTCTACCAGTAGGGGTGTTCACGGTCTGGTTCGGTGCGATTTGGAGAAGACTTCAGATCAAATCAGTAAATTACGGTTTGAGAAAATTTTAAACCAAATCAAACCGTTTCGGTATAGAAATCAAACCAAACCAAACCGTTTTATTACGGTTTGGTGCAGTTTTTAATATGGTTTTATTCTTTTGGACTTAACCCAATTAGAAAGTCCAAATAGCTACTCTAAAAATTAAAACTTAAAACTTTTATTTATTATTTTATTATAAAATAAAGAGTTCATTATATATTTATAATTTTATACATTACATTTAGGTATATTATATATAATATTTATATATCATATATTCATATTATATATATTTCGATTTACGGTTTATGGTTTGGTTCGATTTATAAAATTTAATAAACCAAACCGTATGTAAACCGTAATTTAGAAAATTCTCAAATTGAACCAAACCGTTTATAGCTATAAAACCAAACCAAGCTGCAAATTCGATTTGGTTCGGTTCGGTTTTGTAGTTTAAACTATATAATGAACACCCCTATCTATTAGAGCCCTCTTGCTAGTGCAAGAAGCCAAAGGAATCGTCCAACCGGATACATCCCCTCCATCATTTGGCTAGGCCATTTCCCTCTTCTTTCTTTCTACCTTATGAAGTTTGGTTGCTTTATCTTCCACTGGAGGTTGGCCACCTACTGTTAGCACCCAATTTTGGCTCAGTCCCTTCACCCTACCTCTTTGTACCATCTTCTTAGATCCAAAAAACTTAGAAACATAACCAAATCAATTTGAGACTTTCCAAAACTCAAAATACCCTCCTCTGACACAATCCACATAAGAACCTTGAGATCAACATCAACGTCCAATCAGACATCATCCCCAGACTTGGAAAACTATAACTTAGTTACACATTAATTTTCGTGATTAAACTCTAAATATCCACCGTTCATCATGTCAGCCCCTTTCCAACGGCCCCGATCTATACAACATTCATACTCTAACTCCTTAAAATCAAATTTGACTGACCCATCACCTCAAGATCACTGGAAAGCAATCAACTAGCGAATCCCAACATGAATCTACGACAACCATCCACAAAGATATCAAGACCCCATTTTGACAGCCTCGAACGATTACCAAGATCAACCATTTATTTCTCAGATCAGAACCATCCACA
Organism: Nelumbo nucifera; assembly: GCF_055504915.1. Lineage (NCBI taxonomy): Eukaryota > Viridiplantae > Streptophyta > Magnoliopsida > Proteales > Nelumbonaceae > Nelumbo > Nelumbo nucifera. The sequence goes on from NC_142654.1 coordinate 54,039,594, forward strand.
TGACTCTTCACCCTAATTCATGCCTACCTATCAAATTGTAGCTCAAAATTCCCCCGTTTAACCCCCCATTAAGCCTAGATCCTATTTCAACAAATATCATTAATTAGAGCTTACCATTCATCATCCTAACTTCATATGACCAATTAGACCTCACCACTATTTTTAGAGACACAAAAAACCCCACCATGTCAAATTTCACGACTAAACACCTCCATTTGACCGTTGAAAATGTAAGATTCCATCTTAGGCCCTCTCACACGAAATTTCATGACTAGATTCATCCATTTGACCGTTAAACTAGAGAGATACCATTTCAACGCACCAAATTAAACCACCACATAAGCTGTCCAACCTAGAATCTTAAGAGGGTGGGGAATGACTTCAGACCCATTAGAACACTTGGATCAATGAAACAAAGCCTAATAGACCCGAAAAGCTCAAAATACCAAACAAACCCTACTTAAGACCAAGAAAGACAAAATAACTTTTAAAAGTTCATCAAATTTACGTTTTTTGCCACTTTCAGCCCCGAATGTGGGGCTGCAACGTCTGGCACGCCCTAAGCTCCCATTGGATGCACAAAACCCATGAAAATCATTCCCAAATCGAAGAAAAGTTTTCACCAAACAGGAAAGCTTGATTGGACACCTATTTCATTGAAGAGTCTTTGCCTATTTGTGGAAAAAATCTCTATGGAATTTCAAGCACTATAGTTGAGGGAATTCAGACTTGACCCCCTTCCATTCTCTATAAATGCTAATATAATTCAAGATCAAGGAGGAGAAGGGGGAAAAACCCAAGAGAGGCCCCGAGAAAGGGGAGGAAACCTGAGAGAGGTCCTTAGAGGAGAAAGGGGGGAAGAGTTTCCCAACTTCTGTGATACATCCATTCTTCTTGAAATCCCGAAGTCCCTACAGCCAAGCTCAAGCCTCATCTCTTTTCTTCCAAACTTAGCACCAGAAATGCTTAACTCTGTTGTGTGCCTTACTTAAGTTTCGTTTGAAGTCCTTTTAGCTACTGGAAATCTTTTGACAAGGTACATACGAAAGGTAAGTCTTTTTTTTTTAAGTTTTCTGGGTCGCTTGAGGTTCGGAAATGTTAGAGAACTATCATTTATGATTTCTTTTTAACAGAGAATAGAGGCAGAAAGGCGAGGGTCTTAGGGAAATCTGTACCTAAGACTCGATAACATTACCTCAAAATCAATCTTAGGAGAAGTTGAAATGATGTTCCTCTAGATTTAAGAAATTCTTGCAACCAATTATGTCTTTCTCCAAAAGAAATTGAGCCTGAACAACTCTTATATTGGGCTGCTACAACAGCCTAGAGAGAGGGGTGCCTAACACCTTCCCTCTCCCAATCCTTGGAACCTGAAATCTCTAGGTTATGTGCCTTTCCCATGGAGGACAGAGTCACTATCAAAGACCTAAATCGAGTTTTTTAAATCTGAAAATGAGGGCCCATTTCCTCTAAAAAGGTGGGTGGCGACTCCATCTCTTTGAGCCGGCCATGAGCTTCCTAGAGCTCACACTTACAAAACACTAAACCCAATCAGTATCAAGAAAAAACAAAGTGAAGTTTATAAGGGCTTGGTCATCCTCTTACCTATCCGAGCTAAACACATATTGACCTTTATCAGCTTCGCCTTTGATGTGTAAAGCTCCACATGGGCACTAATCATGGCTAGCTTTTCTAACTTCTTATTTTCCTCAATGGTCAGTGATGAGGGGTAATTTGGTCCTCCTAATCATCTTACGACATGTGGGCTTGGAGTGACACTTCGGCACCGATTAAGCAAACTAGCTCGGAAAGTCAGCCAAAAGCACCTTGCCCAGGCTGACCTCCGCCTCGGCCAAAACAAGCTGACTAGCCCTCCACTCATGGCAACCTGCCTCAGAGACCAGCCACACTATAGGAGTCGACGATGAGCTGCAGAAAAGACCCGTTGACTTGGATCATCAGTACGTTACCAGCCCGAGATCTTCAGAGTGTGTATACCTCGATCGTTAGACCATCCTACCATAGAACACGCCTTAGGGTAAGTTGGACATAGTGTAATTGCCACGCTAATCTCGCAATCGACACATAACTGCGCCGAACCAAGCAATAAAAGTTCCACAGGAAGCTGAAGCACGTTGTAAGAGGGCTTTGACAACAGGTGCCTATATAAGGCACCCATTTCTACTTGTGAAGGTACATGTGATAATACACTCTCTAGCTCTCTCATTCTCTCTAGAAATCTTCAAACACCTTCTGACTTAAGCATCGGAGTGCCCTCCCCGAGTAAAGATAAACCGGGCACTCTAACATCCTTTCTTGCATAAATACTTTAGCTTGGCCTGGCATAGCTCGATCCTAACAAGGAATAATCTAAAACAGCATTCAAGTCACCTAACATGAGGGAGCAACCGGATCGTGCAATATCAATTGGCGCCGTCTGTGGGAAACTGTAACAAAAGCTAAGTTCTCTTTGACCTCTTTCAAAAACTAAGAAATGGCATCCTCCAGCAACCAGCCTGCCAACATTAACAACAACCAGATCCCTATTGTGACTATTTGACAGATAGATGCCCTCCTGCACACAGTAGTAATACCAGAAAATGTGAATGCGCATCCTCCTGCGGTCGAGCCTGTAGTGGCTCCCGCGATAGTCGACGCATGCTAATTCTATGATCTGGTGCAATGAATGCGGAGAATGAGTGACCAGTTAAAACTTTGGGAAAGCAAGTTTGCCTTCATGGCTGGGGTGCAACAACATCAACAACATTAGTCTCAATACCAATAGCAAAACCAACAGGTACCTTGACAAGTACCTCGACAGAACACCGTGCAGAACCAGCTTGGCAACCAGAATGCAGGCCCAACACATGTCCACAATCAAATCCAAATCTCTGACAGAGTGCTAGAACCTGTCAATAATCAACTCTTGGTCAACAACGTAGCCCCAAGACTGAACCAAAATCAGCTACTGGTCGAAAGCCGAGCTATGGCTCCCATTGGAACTGAAGTCGTCAACTCATCTGAGGGGTCCAAAAGAAGACGCAAGAGACGTCCACATTGTGCTGCTAGGAAGAGCCAACTTGCTCCAGCTGGGAGCGCGCTAGACAGGAAGGCAAACAATAAGGTAGTCAAAGCGGATAGTAAAGTAGTAAGCCAGGTAGGCACTTCTTCTAGACAACTTCTCATCACCCGAGATTCTCTACTAGCGCCAGAAATCCTTCTGGCCCCAAGGCTCAAGAATTTCAGGGCCCCTATCCTGGAAACCTATAAGGGAGCAATTGACCCAGTTGAGCACGTAGATAGTTTTCCAACCCTGATGCTACTCTATGGAGCTAACGACACAAGCATGTTGGTGTGTCCAGAAACGTGTTGTTAACCACTTCGGAACACCAGTTTTAATATTTATAATTTTTTTCTAATTCTCAAACAAATACAAATACAATAAATGAGTGAAAACGATTCGTATCCTCAGAGAAGCAAGGAAGAAAGCGTTACGTACCTAGATCCAGGAAAGAGAATACAATTGGGAGTTACAGAAAATAAGAAAATAAAATTTATTAATACTGAAATTAAAGATTCGGAATTAAACAAGACAATCACTAAAATTCAAAAATTAATAGTGTTGAAATTAACAAAAGAAATAAATAAAAGTATCCCAAAATTTGGATCTAGTGGCGGTAGTTGTAGATTGGCCAGACAGTTTGCAAGAACCCCTCCTGACAAGATCTGGGCATCCTTCCCTTCTTCGGCCCTTGAAACCCTTGAAACACCTTAGCCTTGAACCGGATGAATTCAGATTTGCAAAATAGAGAAACGAAGAGGAATTAAATCTAAAAGAGTGCTGAAATAAAAATAACGGAAAACAAAATGAAAAAAACAAAAGAATGGTTGATCAGATATAGTGGCGGTAGTTGCAAATTGGTTGAACAGCTTGCAAGAACCCCTCCTGACAAGAACTAGGCATCCTCCCCTTCTACAACCCTTGAACTCCTCAAGAAACCTTAGCCTTGTGAACTGGGTGAATTGACCAACCCCTTCTCTAGGGGCCCTGGGGTCCTTTTTATAGAGAAGGGTGGACATAACTAGGAATAGAGAGAAAAAGGGGGGCGGTACTTGGGTTTTAGCAAAGTAATGGGTGCCCTAGGGTTTCTAATGGAGGGTTAGGATGATTCTGGGGTGATCATAAGATTGAGAATAGAAGAAGAGGGCGCCTAATATTATGTAGGGCTGAGATTTTGGCGCTTAGAAATGAATGGAGGAGATTGAGGCGCCTAGGGTTGAAAGGTGGAGATTAAAAGATGTGGGTGGCACCCTAGAGTGGATGGTTGATATAGAAAATGGAATGGAGGGCTGAGATCTAGTGGTTAGGGGCTGAATGGTGAGGATTAGTAGTTAGGTGGTGCCCTAGGATTTAAAAACTATAAAGAGAGTGTCCTAGAATGGATGGTGGAGATTAGAAGAGGTGGAGGGTGGAGATTAAACAGCTAGGGGCGGCTAGGGTTTGCTAAGAATGAAAAGAATAGGTTAGAATGCACCATAAGGTTTGCTAAGGAGAGGGGAGCATGCTAATATAGTAGGAGGGGCACCATTCTGGGTTTAACAGATAGAAGGCGCCCTCCTGTTCTTAGTTTTTCACAAAAACACCCCCTCTCTTAGTTGGACTTCACACCAGCTTCCCAAAAACTGCAATTCAGCCATAAAACCTTCCTAGTTTTGCACAGAGACCCTCAGAGGTCACAACATTGAATTTAATTGGGAAAAGGGCATACTTTGACTATTCTTAGGCCGAAAATACCCCTAAAATGATGCCCGTAAGGCATTAAAATGTAGTGTTATCACACCCCCAACTTAATCATTGCTAGTCCCTTAGCAATGCAGTCTTAAAATTACACTAAGCATAGAGATCCTTCCCATCTCAAGATCATCCCTGACAGAATTAGTCAAGCATCCTGATTCCAGAGTTCTCAAACTCTATAGAGATCGGTGTTGGGCTTAAGGGGTAAAACTGTCTTACTTTGAATATTATAGAAACTTGGCTTAAAAAATCTTATTTACCCTTCCATTTGCAGACAATCTTGATAAGCTGAGATTGGGTTTTAAAATTAGACATGTATTCTTCTTATCATTTTTGACAATGGATTTCTACCCCTGAACTTGATTTGCACACTTATTTCTATTGTTACCTTCCACCATTTGACAAAATCTTGACACTTGCCTTAGGTGAAGAGACCGGATTACTAAGTGTTAGGTGATTGTCTTCGGCATTCCCTTTTCCGTTTGAAGCGAATCTCGATACTTGACTTAGGTGAAGAGACCCGGTTACTAAGTCTAGGGTATCCATTGACCTTTTATTCTCTCTCTTTCTTTTTTTTTTCAAAATTTCATCATTTTTTTCTCCCTTTCCTCACCCCTAACTTAAATGCCATTGTCCCTAATGGCATGACTAGAATGATGTAGAAAGGACTTGGGCCAAAGGGAATAATCAAGAGGGTTTTCCCGAGGGGTTCAAGGCTTGCCAACTTGGGCTAAAAGCAAAAGCAATTGAAAACCACGTTGGGTTGCCTCCCAACCAGCAATAAGTTTAATGTCTTTAGCTAGACGCAACTGGATCACTCAGACTAAAGGTCTCAACTCCTCTACTCTTAGATACTCCTTCTATGTATGGTTTAAGCCTTTGGCGACTGACCTTGAACATGGTTCCATTCTTGGGATCAACTATTCTAACCGCACCATACTTGAACACTTTATCAACAACAAATGGCCCATGCCATCTGGACTTTAATTTACCCAGAAAAAACTGCAACCTAGAATTAAAGAGCCAAACTTTTTGACCAGGTTCAAATGTTTTTCTTGAAATGCTTTTATCATGAAACACTTTCATTTTGGCTTTATAAATGCGAGAGCTTTCATAAGCTTCATTGTGAATTTCTTCCAGCTCACTTAATTGCAGAGCCCGGTGGGGTCCATCTTGGGTTAGATCGAAGTTGAACTTTTTGATGGCCCAATAAGCCCAATCCTCTAATTCTACAAGAAGATGACAAGCTTTGCCGAAGACTATCCTATAAGGAGACATTCCAATGGGAGTTTTATATGTCGTCCGATAAGCCCAAAGTGCACCATCCAATCTGTCGGGCCAATCTTTTCGGTCCGGCCTAACGGATTTTTGCAAAATACTCTTAATTTCCCGATTGGAAAGTTCCACTTGACCATTCTTTTGGGGGTGGTAGGGGGTTGCTATCTTATGAGTGGTTATGTATTTGCAGAGCAAAGTACGGAATTGCGCATTAGTGAAATGTCACCCCCCATCACTAATGATTGCTCGTGGGCACCCAAACCTAGAGAAAATGTTCTTTTGAATAAATTTCATTACAACTTTGTGGTCATTGGTCCGGGTTGCTACCACCTTAATCCATTTCGACACATAATCAACGGCTACCAAGATGTATTCGTAACCGGTTGATGGTGGAAATATTCTCACGAAATCAATACCCCAAACATCGAAGATTTTTACAATTAGAATGGGATTAAGTGGCATCATGTCTTTACAGGACATATTCCCGATAGATTGGCATCTTAGACAATTTTTACTAAAAGCATGGGCATCCTTAAATAAACTCGGCCAATAAAAGCCACTTTGCAGTACTTTGGTCGTTGTTTTATTCCCTAAAAAGTGCCCTCCATAGGCAAGAGTGTGACAAAAATTAATGATACTTTGGTGTTCAAACTCGGGGACACATCTTTGGATTACTTGATCTGAACAGATACAGAATAACTCAGGGTCTTCCCAGAAATAATGTTTGAGCTGTGAGAAGAATCTGTCCTTCTCATTCTTGGACCACCCCTCAGGAATTTTATCCACCGCTAAATAGTTGACAATATGAGCAAACCAGGGGGGTGTGCTATGGGAAACTGCCAAGAGGTGTTCAATTGGAAAAGAGTAGTCATGATTGGTTCACTCTTTTCAATTTGAATTCTGGACAGATGATCAACTACTACATTTTCAAAGCCCTTTTTATCCTGAATCTCAAGGTCAAATTCTTGCAAAAGAATGATCCATCTGATGAACCTAGGTTTGGCCTCTTTCTTAGACAACAAATGTCTTAAGGCCGAGTGATCAGAGTAGACAACCACTTTGGTGCCCAATAGGTACGGGCTAAACTTTTCTAGAGAAAACACTACAGCTAATACTTCTTTCTCAGTAGTGGTGTAATTCAGTTGAGCCTCAGATAGGGTGCGGCTTGCATAATACACTACCACAGGACATTTATTCACCCTTTATCCCAAAACTGCTCTGATGGCATCATCAGAGGCATCGCACATTATTTCGAAGGGCAACGACCAGTTTAGAGGTTAAAGAATTGGGGCTTTGATCAATGCCTCTTTTAGAATAATCAAAAGCCTTAAGACAAGCCTCATCGAAATTAAATGGGACATCCTTTGCCAAAAGATTGCAAAGAGGTCTAGAGGTCTTGGAAAAGAACTTAATGAACATACAATAGTAACCAGCGTGTTCGAGAAATGAGCGGATTTATTTAACAGAGGTGGAAGTTTAGAGATTAAGTAAACTTTTACTTTTGCCTTATCTACCTCAATCCCTCGCTTGGAAACTATGTGGCCTAAGACAATCCCCTCTTGGACCATGAAGTGACTCTTCTCCCAACTGAGTACCAAGTTTGTCTCGACTCATCGTGAACTTTTCGCAAGTGTTCAAGACAAGTTTCAAAGGAATCCCCGAAGATAGAGAAATCATTCATAAATATTTCTAAAAAGTCACATACCATTTATGAGAAAATTGCCATTATGCACCTTTGGAAGGTTGCTAGTGCATTACATAATCCAAACAACATTCTTCAGAAAGCAAATGTTCCATATGGATAGGTGAAAGTAGTTTTCTCTTAGTCTTCAAGGTAAATGGCTACTTGGTTATACCCAGAATACCCATCTAAGAAGCAGATATATTTCTGCCCTACAAGTTTTTTTCAGAATCTGGTCAATAAAGGGCAGAGGGAAGTGGTCTTTTTTTGTGACGACATTGAGTTTCCTAAAGTCGATGCATACTCGCCATCCCATGGTATGCTGGGTGAGGAACACTTCACCTTGATTACTAGTGACCACGGTGAGTCCACCCTTCTTAGGCACCACTTGCCTAGGACTTACCCAACTGCTATTTGAAATTGGGTAAATAATACTTGCATCCTACCCCTTGACTACTTTTTGCTTGACCACTTCTCCCATATTTGGGTTCAACCGCCTTTGCATTTCCCTACTTGGTTTGGCACCTTCCTCTGTAGAAATATGGTGCATACAAATGGATGGACTAATCCCTTTTAAGTCAACCATCGACCAACCAATGGCACCCCTATACTCTTTTAAGACATTAACTAGTTTCTCTTCTTGTATAGGGGTTAAATTAGCTGCTATAATTATTGGTAGTGTTTTGTTGTGTCCTAGAAACACATACTTAAGGGATTTCGACAAGAGTTTTAATTTTAGTTGTGATGGAGATTCAAGAGAAGGCACAGGTGGTTTACTCTTTAGCTCTGGGAGAGGTTCGACAGTGGGCCAAGACCGTAATGGATGTGGAGACTTTGTTAAATCTTTAGCTTCCTTCGTCGGGTCATCCGCTATCATCGGTTCGGTTCCTCCAGGGTTTCTATTTACACTTATTATACAACAATCTTTGTTCTAGGTAGGTAGAAGGACTTGTAGACTCATACAGGTCTTCACACTTTCCCTCCCTTTGAAGAGTTGAGATTTCTTCACCATTTTCTAAGTATGGGACATTAGAGGTTTTAAGATCTTGGTATTGGGGAAGACCTAGGGATTCATTTCCGGGGTCCACAACCGGTTGACTAAACATTGAATCATTTTCCCACTACAAGTTAGCTTCCATGAGCTGAATTACTTGGCTCTCTAATCTATCGATGGACTGCTGTTGAGCTAAGATCAGCTGTTGGAGCTGCAAAAACCTATCATCTAGTGAATCGATTTGATAAGGCTGAGGGGAGGTTTGACATGGATGAGCTGGTTGAGTCCCGGGGTAATCATTGTATTCACAGTGAGTCTGGGCTTCAGACCATTGAGAGTGCGCATCTGGCATAGTGGTTTCTTGGGCTTGGGCCTAATAAGCAAAATTGGGCTGATTTTCCCAGCTAGGGTTATATGGACTAAAGGATGGGTTAACATTGGGTTGGAGAAATCTGTTAGCTGCATGTACTTGCTCTGGAATGACCGGTTGACATGGGCCCGCTGTAGGGCACTGACTAACATGATGGGTCAGACTTGCACAGATGGAACATGTTGGGCATGATCACAAGGTTGGGAATGGGCTAAATTGTTGACGACATGCAAGGACTTGGTCAAGTCTTTGGGCCATCCCATTGATCTTGTCCAGTTGTCAAGGCACATGGTTCCAATCTATCTGCGGCTTAGGTTGGAAGTAGTTTCTCATTCCACAAACTTCGGCCATTGAATTTATTTATTTTGTTTTTAATTATTTTATTTATTTTATTTTTTTCTTTGAAATTTGAAATTTAAATTCAAATTTGAATTTTTAAAATTAAAAAATTCAAGCAATTCATACACATGACCTATGGGCCGACCTAGGGTTTCCTAAACTAGTGGTTCAACCAATGTGAATCCTCTTAGGTTCACTTGGAATTACACCACTTCCTTTGGTTAGCCAGGTAAGAGGTGGGGAAGTGGGAGGCTCCCCTTGCTCTTTGCAAGGACCTATTTAAGTAACCACAAAACCCGCTTAGGTGTAGCCGTTTAACCTCTTTCCTTAGACACCAACCATTGGTTATGGAAAGTAATTACAAGATTTCCTAAAATTCAACACACCTTTGAACCAAGTGTAAAGCTCCCTAAAGGATCTTGCTATCCAAATTTTAAATTAGGGTTTAGCGGGAACCGCACATGAAGGGTGGTGATTTTTGGGCCAAGGAAGGGTGATGAAATCCACACCTTATCTTATTTAAGTTGGGTGCCTTTAAATGGATTAATAAAACAAAAACAATCAAACAAAATGAATGCAGCTAATTACAATGCATGAACAATTATTTCTAAAATGCAATTCAGCAATATAACATAAAAGAATAAAACAAACTAATTAAGCAAAAGGAAAAATTAAAACAGTAAAAAGAAGAAAACCTAACACATTCACCACTAGCAATAATAATTTAGAAATTAAATAAACCTATATGATGCATGCCCTAGAATATGAAGCCCTAAATGTTGGGATGCAAATGCAAAACTTTTAAAATATTAATAATTTTGTTTAGTTTTTTATTTTGATTTATTTTTTTTTAATTCAAAATTTTAAAATTAAATTTTGAAATTTGAAATTCAAATTCAGATTTTAATTAAAATTCAAATTTGAAAATTTAAACAATTTCCTATTTAACGATTAATTATTCAGTTAAATAACTAAAAAAATTAAATAAGGCAACAAATTATTATAACAAACAGAAAATAAAAGAATTAATTATGCTAGAAAGATTAACAACTACCAAAATAAATTCTAACAAGAGAATTTCTCTTCTAAAAGTTAAACCAAAAATAAAATAAACAAAAGAAAATTATGTGGCAATAAATAAAATAAAATAAAATAAAATAAAAAAAATGTTTTTTTTGAAATAAAAGAAAAACAAAAAACTAATAAGGGAAAAATTCAAACAAGAAATTAAAATAAAGAAAGAAAAATAGATCTAGAAACAAAACGGAAGAGAAATAATACTTAAAAAAAACCTGTTCTAAAAAATTAGTTAAAAATTTGAAAACCACTAATCAACCAAAAAAAGAATTCAAAAATAAAATGGGACGACTACACCTAAAACGCAATCCAATTTTTCTTCTCTTCTCCTTGCTTCCATAGTCCCACACGTTTTGGTACCCCACCTTTCACTATTTTGTCCTGTAGAATCAAAGATAAACAAGAATTAAACTGAGATAACAGATCAAGTAATAAAACAAAAATAAAAAACATAATGAAACAGATCTGGACAATGCAAATAAAAATTTTTCTCAGTGCTTCTCTAGCAAGGGCGCCAAAAACTTGGTGTGTTCGGAAGCGTATCGTTAACCATTTTGGAACACCAATTTTAAAATTTATAAAATTTTTCTGATTCTCAAACAAATTCAAACGCAATAAATGGGTGAGAATGGGTCGTATACACAGAGAAGCAAGGGAAAAACCGTTACGTACTTAGATCCGGGAAAGAGAATACAATTGGGAGTTGTAGAAAATAAGAAAATGAAATTTACTAATGCTGAAATTAAAGGTTCGGAATTAAACAAGAGAATCACTAAAATTCTGAATGTAACATAGTACTGAAATTAACAAAAGAAATAAATAAAAGTGATCCAAAAATCGGATCCAGTGGTGGTAGCTGTAGATTGGCCGAATAGCTTGCAGGAACTCCTCCTGACAAAATCTGGGCGTTCTTCCCTTTTTCAGCCCTCGAACCCCTCGAGATACCTTAGCCTTGAACCGGATGAATTCAGATCTGAAAAATAGAGAAACGAACAGGAATTAAATCTAAAAGAGTGCTGAAATAAAAATAACGGAAAGGAAAATGAAGAAAAGAAAAGAATGGTTGATCAGATCCAGTGGCAATAGTTGCAGATTGGTTGAACAGCTTCTAGGAACCCCTCCTGACAAGAACTGGGTGTCCTCCTCTTCTACAACCCTTGAACTCCTCAAGAAACCTTAGGCTTGTGAACTATGTGAAGTGACAAACCCCTTCTCTAGGGCCCCTGGGGTCCTTTTTATAGAGAATGGTGGACACAACTGGGAATAAAGAGAAAGAGGGGGGCGGTAGTTGGGTTTTAGCAAAGTTATGGGCGCCCTAGGGTTTCTAATGGAGGGTTAGGATGATTCTGAGGTGATCTTAAGGTTGAGAATTGAAGAAGAGGGCACCCAATATTATGTAGGGCTGAGATTTGGGTGCCTAGAAATGAATGGAGGAGATTGAGGCGCCTAGGGTTGAAAGGTGGAGATTAAAAGAGGTGGGTGGCGCCCTAGAGTGGATGGTTGATATAGAAGATGGAATGGAGGGCTGAGATCTAGTGGTCTGGGGCTGAATGGTGAGGATTAGTAATTAGGTGATGCCCTAGGGTTTAAAAACTACAAAGAGAGTGTCCTAGAATGGATGGTGGAGATTGGAAGAGGTGGAGGGTGGAGATTAAACAGCTAGGGGCGGCTAGGGTTTTCTAAGGATGAAAAGAATAGGTTAAAAGGCACCCTAAGGTTTGCAAAGGAGATGGGAGCATGCTAATATGCTAATACAGTAAGAGGGGCGCCATTCTGAGTTTAGCATATAGGAGGCGCCCTCCTGTTCTTAGTTTTTCATAAAACACCCCCTCTCTCAACTAGACTTCACACCAGCTTCCCAAAAATTGCAATTCAGCCATAAAACCTTCCTAGTTTTGCATAGAATTTGTAAAGAGACCCTCTGTGGTCACAACATTGAAAATAACTAGGAAAAGGGCATACTTTGACTAATCTAAGGCCAAAAATACCTCTGAAATGATGCCCTTAAGGCATCAAAATGTAGAGTTATCACATGTGCATCACCTTCCCAACTACCCTCAGAGAAGAAGCTTGCCTCTGGTACTTCGATTGGCTCTTGGCTCTATAAAAGACTGGAGCTAGTTCGCCTACCTGTTCATCACCCACTTCATAACAAGCAAAGGGCATTCTAAATCAACAACCTATTTACTTAATGTAATAAAAAAACCAAATGAAACCCTCCAAGAATTTGTAAGAAGATTTAATGTAGAACATCTACAGATCCCAAATTTGGACCCGACAATCCATCTCACCGTTGCCAAGAACGGTGTACGTCATCCTGACCTATGCTGCGAAATAGAACTGAACCCGCCAGCCATAGTGGAAGCATTCCTGGACGTGGCAGAGAAATATATCAAGGCAGAAGAAGCGTTGGGGTCACGATCCGAGCTATCTAGGAAAAAGAAGCGAACTGAAGAAGAGGGAAGTAGCAGCAAGTCGTAGAGGATAAACAAGTCTCCTAAAAGAAGTAGGCAAAGCAGTTCGCCTAAAAGGAAATGGAAATCACCTCAGTGGGGTTCGAACCAGCGATTGAATCCAACAACTATGTAAAGTGGCCACCCAGGATGAAAGCTGACCTAAACACTAGAAACCCCAATAAGTAATGCCCCTTCCACTGTGATGTTGACCATGACACAGATAATTGTTGGAACCTCCAAAATGAGATTGAAGACCTCCTCCGACGAGGTTACCTGAAGACAAGCAGGGAGCAAGAAGTAGCTCCCAAAGACCAGCAACAAGAGCGACCTGTCCGAGGGGTCATTAACGTGATCACTGAACGGTCAATTGTAGCCGGGTGCACCACCCCGGCAAGAAAAAATTTCAGTTAGGGACTTGGAACATGAAGATGATAACCTACCAAAGCGTCTACAAAAAGAAGAAGTGATCTACTTCACCAAAGATGACATACATGGAATATTGATCAATGACTTCAAGGTAAAAAGAATTTTGGTTGACTCTAGCGGCTCGGCCGACAATGCCTTTGAACGTATGCAGCTTGGGAAGAAGGATCTACAACCTGCCAACATACCCCTGGTAGGGTTCAGTAGGGAGGTAGCTCGGCCAATTGGCAGGGTAAGGGTACCAGTCGAGGCAGGCACACCTCCTAACATGGTCTAATTTGACCATGACTTCCTAGTGGTTGCCATCCCCTCCCCGTAAAATGCCATACTGGGCCAACCTATCCTGCACACTCTCTGGGCAGTAGTCTCAACATATCACCTAGTAGTGAAGTTCCCTACTGAAGGAGGCATCAGAGTTATGCGGGGTGACTAGCTCGAATCCTGCAAGTGTTATGTAGCTGCCCTGAAGGCCAAAGGCAAGATTGTCATCGACATTGACCTGGAGCCACCTTCAGAAAACATAGGTGAGCGAGCTCGACCAACTGAGGAAACCATTCTAGTACCAGTCTCAAAAGATGAGACAGAAAAAACAATTCAGATAGGAGCTCGCCTGACAGAACTAGTGCGCTCCAGCTTGGTAAGTTTTTTACTTAGTAATTTAGATGTTTTCGCTTGGACGGCAATGGAAATGCATGGCATAGACCCCAAACTAATAACTCATAAATTAAATGTTAACCCTACAATCAGACCAGTCCGACAACGGAAAAGGAAGCTCACCCCGGAAAGATTGGAGGTAGTAGATGAAAAAGTAGGGAAGCTGCTCGCCGTAGACTTCGTGAGAGAAGTCCAGTACCCGAGCTAGATCACGAATCCAGTACCAATGAAAAAGGTCAATGGCAAGTAGTGCATGTGTGTCGACTACACCGACCTAAATGGAGCTTGCCCCAAAGACAACTTCCCCCTCTCCCGAATAGACCACTTGGTAGATGTGACCTCAAGGTACGAAGTGTTAAGTTTCATGGAAGCATACTTTGGCAACAACCAAATCTCAATGTACCTAGCGAATGAAGAGAAAACAACCTTTGTAACTGAAACTAGCTTTATTCTTACAAAGTCATGCCTTTCGGCTTGAAAAATGCTGGAGCAACTTTTCAGCGACTTGTAAAACATGTAGTTTCATATTTGATTGGTAATAAAATTGAATGTTATGTTGATGACATGGTTGTCAAAACTCGGTTTTCAAATGATTTAATTGCCGACCTAGACCTCGTTTTCAACATTTTGAGAAAATACAACTTGAAGCTTAACCCAAACAAGTGTGCCTTCGGTGTGGCGTCAGGCAAATTCCTTGGATACATTGTTAGCCGGCATGGCATCAAAGTCAATCCAGAAAAATCCAGGTGATTTTAGATATACAACCTCCTAGCTCGATTAAGGAAACCCAAAAGTTAACTGGCCGATTAGCTGTCCTAAATCGATTTTTGTCTAAGTCGACTAGGAAGTGCTTACCCTTTTCTAAAGCGATAAAGAAAAATCAGGACTTTGAGTGGACTGAAGAGTGTCAGCTTGCCTTTAATGAGCTAAAGAGATACCTTAGTTCACCTCCCTTATTGATTAGACCTGAGACCAGGGACGAGCTTAAACTCTACCTCTCCGCAAGTGATGAGGTAGTCAGATCGGTCCTAATAAGAGAAGTAGATAAAGTTCAATGACCTATTTATTCTGTGAGCAAGGTCCTGCATGCCGTTGAGACAAGGTACCCGGACATTGAAAAGATGACCTTTGCCTTGATGCTAGCAGCCCGGGAACTGAGACCCTACTTTCAGGCCCACGCTATCATAGTCCTGATTGATCGACCTCTGAGGCAAATCCTTCAGAAGCCTGAGGTCTCAGGTAGATTGACGAAGTGAGTTATCAAGCTCAGTGAATATAACATCCGTTAAGAGCTGTGACCAGTAATAAAGACGTAGGTCTTGGCTGATTTCATCACCGAGTGCTCCTTTAGCTCCCTAATTCCTAAATTTGTCAGCGATTCACAGCTCGTAGTAAACCAAGTGAATGGAGAATATGAAGTTCAAGAACCCGCCATGTTGGCCTATTAAGTTAAGGTGAGGAAACTCCTGCCCAGCTTCCACTCTTGGTATCTCTAGCAGATTTTGAGATCGGAAAACATGGAGGCTGACGCTCTATCCAGGTCGACAAAAAGAACGGTCTACATAGAGGACTTAACTCATCCATCTATAGAAAAGGTAGTAGAACAGGTCGTCCAAGTGACAATGATAGAGCCGAGCTAGATAGACCCACTCGTTGACTACATATGCCAAGGAATACTGCTACAAGAACGTAGAGCAGCTCAATGAATAGAGCGACAAGCAGCTCGCTACATGATCATGGGTGAACAACTATACAGGAGATCTTTTACACTTCCATACCTGCGCTGTCTACGCCAACCTAAAGCAGACTGAGTACTACACGATATTCACGATGGGCTTTGTGGAGGACACTTGGGGGGGGGGGGGCAAATCCCTTGCTTAGAAAGCTTTGCGACAAGGGTATTACGGGCCCGTGATGAAAGCAGACGCCATCGAGTTGGTACAGAAATGAGACAAGTGCCAACGACATGCCAACATCCTACACCAGCCAGCGGCCAACCTGAAATATCTGACTAGTCCTTAGCCATTCACACAAAATGGGGGATAGACTTACTGGGCCCCTTCCCACCGGCAATGGGGTAGAAGAAATTTTTGGTGGTGGCAGTCAACTACTTCACAAAGTGGGTGGAGGCCGAGCCACTAGTCACCATAACAACTTGGAATATTCATAATTTCTTTTGGAGAAATATCGTGTGTAGATTTAGGCAAGAGTATTGATCTCAGACAATGGCAAACAACTTGAGGACATCAAGTTTTAGAACTAGTGCGCACAGATGGGTATAAGGCAGAACTTCACCTCGGTCGCTCATCCCCAAGTAAACGGTCAGGATGAGGTAACCAATAGGGCAATTCTCCGCGGTATCAAAGCTCGAATTTCTTGAGCTAAAGGTTTGTGGGTGGACAAGCTGCCCAACATGTTATGGCCATACCGAACAACTATTAAAACAGTGACAGGTGAAATACCTTTCAACCTAACATATGGAACCAAGGCAGTCATACCAACAAAAATGGAAGTGCCGACCTTGCGATATGAAGCATTCAACGAAGAAACTAACGAAGATGACCTAGGAACAAATCTCGACTTAGTAGAAGAGACCAGAGGCCTCGCCTACATTCGGATTACAACATACCAGCAGCGGGTGGCTCAGTACTATAACGCCCATGTCAAGAAACGTCAATTTAGAGTTGGTGACTTGGTGCTCATAAATGTTATGGTACCTGAGCCCGGTGTGGGAAAGCTCGGCTCGAACTAGGAAGGCCCCTACAGGGTCTCCAAAGTAATAGGTGGGAATCCATATGAGCTCAAAGTACTCGTAGGGAAGGTAATGCCCTGGATGTGGAACATAGATAATCTGTGTAAGTACTATCTTTGAAAAGAAGTGGTCCGAGCTATGTTCACAAGTTTGTCAAATTTCACAAAGGCATCCAAGCCAACTTACAGCTCGACCAAAAAGCACAAGAGACAAGACCTAGACTACAACTACAAAAGTTTTCTAAGGCATTCAACAAACATAGTGACAATTTGATCGAGTTGGAACAACAAAAATGAAAGAAATCCATCTAAGAGGAAAGCAATAGATGCAAAAGACAAGTTCCATTAATCAAAAGAAGGGCCAATGGCCGTACATGTATATAAAAAAAAAAGAGAGATATCAATAGTTCAAACATAAAGGGGCACACAGGCCTAAGAGAAACTTACAGGAGTGTGCAGGCTTCCGGAATCATTAGGAAGTCATCACCAACAGTCAGACCAAGCCATTCATCATTGCCGCCCTAGACCTCATCATCGCCCTCTTTATCCCCTTCCTCGTCGTCGCCCTGAACCTCGACGTCATCCTCCTCATCCTCTTTTGGAGTTAGAGGCTCCTCATTAACTTGTGTGGCGAGATCGATCGACACATCATTCATGGAGAGGGAGCAAAAATTGAAGGTAGGATGAAGCATTTTTAGATAGCAGCGGCAGAGTTTGAAACCCCTCTTTATCGAATGGATACCATCTTCTGCCTTCTTCTTTTTGTATTTCGGGGACTCCAAGAAGTGAGCAATAGCCGCCTCCTTAGCTCGACAGATATCCTGAGCGTACTTTGACCATGCCTTTCCTCCAGTTAACGCTCCTAGGCAGCAATAATGTCCTAGGCCTCAGCTAGCCTGCGTTGAGCCTTGGTCAGTTTGCGTTGCATCCCCTGGTTCTACTCATAAAAATGGCGGCGATCCTCTTCCGAGTTGATAAGGACCTTTTGCATCTCGGCCTGCAGTCAGATGATGTTCGCCTACATCTCACCTCTCTCCTTCTGGCTCACATGAACATGGTCTGGCAAGACTTGCCCAATGGAGTTCTCCTCCCAAAAGAGGGAAAGTATGATCAGAATAGACATCGAACTCCAGCATCGTCCAAGATGCGGTAATAGCCAACATCTTTAGGGAGCAACATACCCCTGGCCATCCGAATAACTACCCAAGGGTCAGACACACGGTCAAGCACGGAAACATCGACGTTGGGGATGAAGTGAGAGATGTCTGAAACGTAAGGGCTAGCCTTGCGTTCCTCCTGGCCGACCTGAGGTTGGAAGGCAGAGGGGCCAGATGAGTACTAGTCAGTGTTCATGGCCTTGCTTCCTCCCTCAAGGTCGATGACAGGAGGAATGGGGTGCGGCGACCTCACTTCAGTGCTTGCCGAGGTCCCCTCCATCGAGGATCGACAATCCTCCCTTCGCTTCTTCCTCTAGGCCTTCTTCTCCCTAGAGATTGCCAACATAGAAGCCATGCTCGCCATATCTGAAGAAGAGAAAAAACAGTTAGCCGAGCTAATCATCAGGGAAACAAAAAATGCAGATGTAGATGACTCAATGACCGACCTACCTATGCGACTTAGGTCGGCCTATATAAGCATAGGCCTGGCCAAAACACTCTCTAATGGAACCTTTTGCCTGACAAACTCCTGAAGAGTAGCACACAGCTCCTAATCCTCACTCTCATTGAAGCTTCGATAGTTACTATACCAGATGGTGTTCATACCCCAACCACCATCTCTAGAAAGGAAGCAAACTTGTTTTTCCACCCCTTAACTTTAATGGGGAAGTCAACCAGCACTTTGTAACCACTTTGAAAAGGAAGATAGAAGCAGAAAGGGACAGAAACTCTCTTCATATTAACCAAGGTAGAGAAGACGTCAAGGTTTAGAGGGAAGTCACGGTGGTGGCACAAGTTGATCAGCCCCACCAAGGTCTAGATCGCATTGGGGCTGAGCTGACCCAAAGATACACCATAGTATCTCAACACGAAAATGATGAAAGGGTGAAGGGGGAATTAGAGACTGGTGACCAGCGCCTCCTTGTAAACACACATCGCATCTCAGTCGTGGTCCCAAGGGTAATGAACGACGCACTATCCTCTCCCCAGATAGCTCAGTTGGACCAAACATAGTTACAGCCTGCTCGCCTTGTGCCTTTTCCCTACTAGAAATCCAGCATAGTACACTCCATAAGAGTCCTCCCCGAGGAGCTCGCCTCACTGTCTGACCTCTGGTCAGACAACCTACTATTAGATGGACTGTGAGACATTGGAGGAACCAGAATACACCCCAGAAAAGGTGAAGGAAAACCGGTGATGACAACTAATGGGATCCCGACAAAGAGTAGAATTCAAACTACGACCCCCTCCAGTCAGACACCACCCCCAGAAAGCTCCAAAAAAGTAGTGCAAGTGGGGACCCCAGTAAGGGACCCCTTACTTATAACCCACTGGACAAAGAGATGAAAGGTGCTGATGCATCTATAGCAAATCTACAACTTGCAATGCACACAAAGAATTTTGAATTCAAATTTGCGCACCCGTGGAGTGCGCTCTTTTTCAAATTTGAAATTAGTGCGCTCGAAGCGCGCACCACTTTTAATTAGAAGCTGCTCCCTTCACCAATTACCTAATTAGAAGCAACTCCCTTCACCAAGTTGACGTAGGTTGGGAGTGGGGGGCAATTGATGAGGGGTAACTTGGTCCTCCTAATCATCTTACGACACGTGGCCTTGGAGTGACACCTTGGCGTTGAGTAAGCAAACTAGCTCAATAAGTCAGCTTGAAGCACCTCGCCTAGGCCTACCTCTACCTCGGGCAGAATTAGTTGATTAGCCCTCCACTCATGATGACCAGCCTCAAAGACCGGCCAAGTTGTAGGAGTCGACAACGAGATGCCAGAAAGACCCGCTGACTTGGACCGACAGTACGTTACCAGCCCGAGATCTCTGGAGCATGTATACCTTGATCGTAAGACTGGCTTACCATACCGCACGCCTCAGAGTAACTCGGACATAGTGTAACTGCTACGCCAATCTCGCAACCAACACATAATTGTGCCGAACCAAGCGCTAATAGTTCCACGAGAAGCTGAAGCCCGTTGTAAGAAGGCTCTAATAATAGGTGCCTATATAAGACACCCATTTCTACCTGTAAAGGTATGCGCGATAATACAGTCTCTAGCTCTCTCATTCTCTCAAGAAATCTTCAAACACCTTCTCACTTAAGCATCAGAATGCCCTCCCTGGGTAAAGACAACCCAGGCACACTAACATCCTTTCTTGCAGAAATACTTTAGCTCGGCCCAGCACAGCTCAGCCCTGTCAAGGAATCATCCGAATTAACGTTCGAGTCACCTGACATGAGGGAGCAACCAGATCGCACAATATCAGTCAAGTCTTTAGGTTCCCTTACATTGGTAATAGGAGTGCCCCGCCTTAGTCTCAGAGGCCACCCCTACTTAGATGAAATGAAGAAAAAGTGGCCCTTCCAACCATGTATGGAGGACTATGAGGCCCTAGATACAACTTTCATCCAAAGTCGGATAGAAAACTTATATCATCCTCACTCTCTAGGGTGTGGCTTTAGAATGAATAGAGCCCTAAAAAGCCTCAATGTCAAAGTGGCACCATGGAGGGTACACGCATCGATCAAGGCCACTAAGTACCTAATTGGATTTGGCACTAGCTGCATGGACAACACCATGTGGCACATCAATATTGTGACAACTCTAGAGTTCAAGGGAAACTAAGGGTGCCCACGGTTCAGTTAACCAAACCATGGGGCTTTTTTTTCTAACCAAACCGGTACTATCGGTTTTTGGAAAATCGGTGACTAAAATTGAACCGAAACTAATCAGTTAATCTGTTGATCGGTTCAGTTGTTGGTTCTGTTCATTGATTTTTTATATTTTTAATTTTTAAAATATTTATTATAAAATATATAAATATATAATAAAAAATTATATATGTAAAATATTATATTTTAAATAATAAATAATGTATCATATATTATAAATATATATTTATATATAATGCATATTTATTAATTTATAATATATAAAATATAAAAATATATATAATATACATATATATAGAAATATATGTATACCGATTGGTTTAGTTAATCGCTGGTTTTCTATATTGGTTAACCGAAATCGAACCGGTACCTCTAGTTTTTTAAAAGCATCGAACCGACTGGTTTGGTTAAACGATTTTTTGGTTCGATTTTAGTCAGTTCAGTTTTTGGTTATTTTGCTCACCTCTTCTGCTCACTAACCTCTCTGAGGATCTCTATTTCAGTTGAGGATCTAACCCTAGCATCATTAGCTTCATTGTCAATAATATCATCCTTATCCTTATCCCCTACACCTTCACTAATCTTGGGAAACTCTGCCCTAGCCAATCTCTATCAAGATGATAGGATACCTAGATCATTCTTAGAGTTGGAGCTACTAGACTCATAAGAAATTGAACCAGAACCAGAAGACATGATGCTAGAAGGGGACTTCCTGAACCGATGTACTAAAGTTGAGGGTGAGGGAAAATGGAACCCCACCCACTCTCAACCAAAGACGCAACGACGATTGACAAAATCTTATCCTTTTAGGCCTCATCTCATGGCTCGAAAGGCATGACACCTGTGATAGGATGATCCTAAGTGTTGATGTGTAAACCTTTGAAATGTGAATTTCACCATCCTACGCCCGTGCAAGTGCAACCCGGTCAAGATCAAACTAGCAGTTCAACTAGTTGACCTAGTTCGACACCTTTCAGTACTTCCTAGTCGAACATGACCAAGAGCTCATCCTCGCTAAATGCTAAGAACTTTGTCCTCACCCTCGAAAGTAGGGGCATGCGATAAGTCTAAAAATTGGGCCCTAGGTTAACTGCCATGTTGACATATAGGAAGGTTACATTGTTGAGCCAAGGCCCGACTGATAGTTGTCCTACACATAGATGAGTATTGAGGTAGCATACTCCCATTCGGTTTGTTGACTTGTAACTTAGGCTGTGTTTGGTTTTAAGGAAAAAATAGGGAAAGGAAGGGAAAGGTTGGGAAGTCTATACAAGGTTTGTAAAGATTTACTTACCTTTCCCTACCTTTTCCTTCAAATCAAACATAGCCTTAATGAACACCAAGAGCCTTGAATGAAATGACACATGGTGAACGTCAAGAGGACCTCCACTCCAACGTCAATATCGATAGCCACTTTGAACCCCATCTGAGTGAACGGGAGGCAAAATCATACACATCTAGGTGAACTACCTATCATGGTTGAACACATCAGTGCTCACTTTGAACCCCATCTGAGACCCAGCTGTACTGAACACTTGCATGTTCAACCATGATAGGTAATTCAGCCAGGTGTGTATGTTTTTGTCTCCAACTAATTTGCTCCTACTTGTCCGACAATGTTCCACTCACACCTCTAACAACTCAATTGCAGAGCACCCCAAATACTGACACACATTCTAGTAGCGAGGAGCACAACAACATTCCCCAACAAGTATTTAAGGGTACAATACTCAAAGTAAATATTCTTACTCACTCTCTGAAGTACTAAGAACTCTCTTGCTCTCCTACTCATCTTCTCATTTTCTTAGCTATAACCAACTTGGCCTAGCCAACCACTTCGTCGTTACTTACTGACCTAAATGTCGGAGTGCTCCTCCCTGAGGAACAACCTTGGGGCCTTTGACATCTTGAACTGTGTTTACTCTAGACTAAGTCATGGAACTATCATTTTCTATTGATTTGTTAACTTTATAGCTCTAGTTTTGCACATTTACGGATGAACGGGCAAATTTGCCAGATTTGTCAAGATGAAGTGGAGATTGCATTGTGTTATGTTTGTGCCTTGAATTCTTTGTGGTGACCTGTTTCATGAATCCACTCTGAATTAATTTGAGAAAAACCCAAAGGCAAATTTGCGGTATGGACCCGACCCATATTCTTCTTATAGGTCTGAATTGAATACGAAGAGTTATGTATTTCGGGGGTTTTCTCTTTTGTACATGGAGTCTGAGTCTTGTGAAAGATGAGTGAAACATTGGGTGTATTTAGGGTTAGGGTTTTTTGTGAGAGTACAACTCTATATTTCTTCTCCATTACCAACTCCTTGGTGATTTTTGTTCCTCCTTCGCCCGTGGACATAGGCTATACGTCGAACCACATGAATCTGTGTGTGTGTTCTTTGTTTGCTTGTTTCTCTTTATCTCTGTTTTACTTTCATTTTGAGTGCCATTCAAATCTATTTTCTTGGGTTTTTCGCAACCAAATGGTATCAGAGCTTACTATTTTTCGTTTGGCACTTATAATGTCATCAATGAAGTTTGATATTGAGAAGTTTGATGGTAGCATCAGTTTCAGTATTTGACAAGTCAAGATACGTGCTATTTTGGGATAAGATAGACTACACAAATCTTTGTACGGGAAGGAGAAGAAACCTACAACTATGAGTGATGAAGAATGGGAGGAGTTAGATTTTAAAGCCCTAATCATGATTCAGTTGCTGCTATCAAACCAAGTTTTGTGGGAAGTCGTTCATGAGAAGACCACTGCGGATTTGTGGTGACAAACGAACTTTCTATACTTGTCAAAATCTCTTGCTAGTAAGCTCTACTTGAAGCAATGACTATTCCTGTTTCAGATGGCTAAAGGTACACCTATAAAATATCATATTGATGAATTTAACTCTCTTATCATGGACTTGCAAAATATTGATGTTAAGGTTAAAGATGAAGACAAAGCCCTTTTGTTACTTTATTCCTTACCACTCTCATATAAGTCTTTTAGAGAGTCTCTCATCTATGGAAGAGACACCATCAGTACAGAGGATATTAAAAATGCATTACTCTCTAAATAGGTGATTGATAAAGACTTGACTATGAATAAGGGTGATAGTCAAGACTCTGGATTACTTGTAAGAGGGAGATCTAAGGATAAGGGCTCAAATAGTAAACTAAAGTCTAGATCAAAATCTGGACATAAGAACTTGACCTATAACTATTGTCACAATAAAGGGCACATTAAGTCAGAATGTTATAAGTTAAAAAATAAAAACCAGAATGAAGAAAAGAAAAAGAATAACTCTATAGAGACTAGTGTGGTTGAGGATGAGAATGTGGATGTTCTCTTAGTGACAGATGATAGAACCAGATCCAATGATGAATGAATTCTAAATTCGGGTTGTTCCTACCATATGTGCGCCAACAATGACTGGTTCTCCACCTACAAATCTATTAATGGTGGAGTTGTGTTGATGGGTAATTACGCCTCCTATAAAACTATGGGAAAAGGAACAATTCGAATAAGAATGCATAATGGTGTTGTGAGAACATTAACAAATGTACGAAATGTATTGGACTTAAAGAAAAATCTCATCTCTCTTAGCACTCTAGATGCTGATGGGTGTAAATATTCAATTGAAGGTGGAGTTTTGAAACTCAGTAAGGGTGCTCTTGTTGTGATGAAAGGCATGAAGATAGGAAGTCTGTATGTGCTATAGGGTACTACTATCACAGGTTCAGTTGCAATTTCTACATCATCTCTATCTGAGTCTGACACCACCAAGTTATGACATAGGAGGATAGAACATATGAGTGAATAGGGACATTCTATATTAAGTCAGAGAGGTCTTCTTTGTGGCCAATGTACAGGAAATCTTGACTTCTATGAACATTGTGTTTTCGGGAAACAGAAAAGAACCAATTTTAGTACAATCGTTCATAGGACAAAGGGCACTTTGGATTATGTTCACTTAGATCTATGGGGACCTTTACAAGTTCCATCAAAGGGTGGTGCTCGATATCTTCTTACCATCATCGGTGACTACTCCAGGAAGGTATGGGTTTATTTTCTAAAGCATAAGAATGATGTATTTGTGACTTTTAAACAGTGGAAAACTTTGATTGAAAAGAAAATAGGAAAATAGGTCAAGTGGTTGATAACAAATAATGGTTTAAAGTTTTGTGAAAATGAATTTAATGAGTTTTGCAAAAATGAAGGCATTGTAAGGCATCGTAATGTTGTCAAAACACCATAGGAAAATGGAGTTGCAAAATGTATCAACAAAACTCTTCTAGAAAAAGCAAGGTGCATGTTGTCAAATGTTGGTCTCTCAAAGGATTTTTGCACGGAAGTAGTTAATATGGCTTGTCACCTAGTAAATCGTTCTCCATCTACAACCATTGAATGTAAGACTCCATAAGAGGTATGGTCTGACAACCCTCCTAATTACTCAAATTTGAAAATATTTGATTATCTAGCATATGCACATGTTAAGGAAGGCAAGCTTGAGACAAGGACCAAGAAGTGCATATTTCTTGGTTATGCTTTAGGTGTGAAGGGATACGGATTGTGGTGTCCTAATCCTAAATCACCAAAATTCATAGTTAGCAGAGATGTTACTTTTGACGAGTCTGCTATGGTTTACCCAAGAAAGGAGTCTTCAAATTCTTGTGATGCAAATAAAACCTAAGGTTTAGGAAAGAAGGTGGAGTTAGAAGTTAGAAGTGCTTCCTCACCTAAGTTTACATCAGTCTAGGTGCCCATTTCTACTGAGATAAAAGAACATGTACAGGAGGAAAAAGATGAAGAATAGTATTCTATTGCTAGAGGTAGAACAAGGAGAGAGGTTAAACCACCTCAGAGATATGATTAGGCTGATTTGGTTGCCTATGCATTGTTAGTTGCAAAGAATGTTGATGTTGTAGAACCTAATACTTACGTAGAAGCTATTTCATCTGTTAATTCTACTAAGTGGTTGACATCTATGCATGAAGATATTAAATCCTTGCATAAGAACCAGACTTCGGAGTTGGTAAGACCACCTAAAGGAAAGAAGATTGTTGGATAAAAATGGGTTTTCAAAAGAAAAGAAGGTACTCCGGGTGTAGAGGATGCTAGATATAAGGCGCAATTAGTTGCAAAAGGCTACAGTCAAGTACAAGGTGTTGATTTTAATGATGTTTTCTCACTAGTTGTTAGACATAGCTCCATTTGTATTTTTTTTTTGCTTTAGTTGCCATGCATAATTTGGAATTAGAAAAGTTAGATGTTAAAACTACTTTCTTGCATGGAGAACTTGATGAACAAATTTATATGCATCAACCTGAGGGTTTTATTGTTGAAGGGATGGAGACCATATTTTCTTGTTAAAGAAATCTCTATATGGCTTAAAACAGTCTCCTAGACAATGGTATAGAAGATTTGACTCTTTTATGGTGGCTCTTGGGTATTCTAGATGCAAGTATGATAGTCGTGTTTATTTTAGAAAACTTGCAGATGATTCTTTTGTTTACTTGCTACTTTATGTTGATGATATGCTTATTACAACAAGAGAAATATCTGAGATCAACAGATTAAAAACACAGTTGAGTGGTGAGTTTGAAATGAAAGATTTGGGTGTAACAAAAAAAATTCTTGGCATGGAGATTCAGATGGACCAAAAAGTAGGGAAGTTGTATTTGACACAATAGAAGTACGTTGAAAAGGTCTTAGAGCGCTTTGGCATGAAAGATGCTAAACCAGTAAGTACTCTTATTGTAGCCCACTTCAGACCTTCAGCAAATTTGTCACCATAAATAGATGAAGAGGAAAAATATATGTCACATGTCTCCTACTCCAGTGCAGTTGGGAGTATTATGTATGCCATGGTTTGCACACAACCTGACATTTCACATGCAGTTAGTATGGTGAGCGGATATATGCCATGTCCCAACAAGACATATTGGCAGGCAATGAAGTGGATTCTTAGATACTTGAAAGGAACATCAGATACTTGCTTGGAGTTTAGGAGTAGTGACAGTTTGGTGGGTTATGTTGGTTCAGATTATGTAGGTGATCTTGACAAGAGAAAATCACTCACAGGTTATGTATTTTCTATTGGTGGTTGTGATGTTAGTTGGAAAGCTACTTTACAATCTACATTTGCTTTATCTACTACTGAAGCTGAGTATATGGTAGTGGATAAGGCAGTTAAAGAAGCTATTTGGTTGAGAGGTTTGTTTGGTGAACTCAGTTTGAGTCCAAAGGTTACTGTTGTCTATTGTGATAGCCAGAGTGCTATTCATTTGACTAAGGATCAATAGTACCATGAGAGGACAGAACACATTGATGTGAGGTACTATTTTGTTCATGATTTTGTAGAACAAGGAGATATCATTGTGAAGAAGATTGGCACTGCAGATAACCTAGTTGATATGTTAACAAAGCCTCTTCCTGTGGCTAAGTTCAAGATCTGCTTGGACTTGATTGGTGTTTGCAACATTTGAACTTGCCCATTGGGACTTTTGTTGGAGAAGGTGGAGGGAGATTACTATTTTGTGATGCTTGAGAGAATTCAAGCCAAGGTGGAGATTTGTTATGTTTGTGCCTTGAATTCTTTGTGGGGACCCACTTCATGTATCCGCTCCGAATTAATTTGAGGAAAATCCGGAGGCAAATTTGCGGTATGGACCCAACCCATATTCATATTATAGGTTCGAACCAAATATGAAGAGTAATTTATTTCGGGGTTTTCTCTTTTGTACACGAAATTTAAGTCTTGTGAAAGACGAGTGAGACATTGGCTATAAGCCGCACCACATAAATTTGGGTGTTCTCTATTTGCTTGTTTCTCTTTATCTCTATTTTACTTTCATTTTGAGTGCCATTCAAACCTGTTTTCTTGGGTTTTTTGCAACACGTTGGATGGGGAGCCCTCTGTTACATGTAATAAATGTGATTTCCCTTTGTGCTAGCCTTGTTATGAGTTTGAGAGAAAGGAGGGCAATTGGACTTGCATTTGGTGAAAAATTAGATAAAATCACATCAAAGGTGAGGGTCATAAGGCTCTATATCTTTTAGGAATCACTAGTGATTAGATAACTAAACCAAACTAGTTGGTTTTAATCATAATTGAGCCCTTGGCCTATTTGATCATACCCCCAAAACTGAATTGGGTAAAAACTTGCCAAAAAACCTAGCCCAGGCTATCAAACTAGAAAACTAGTGAACCAGTCATGGTTTTAGAAAACTGGTCAGTTTTTGAACAATTTTTTAACACATAAACGCAAACTTATAGAGGCCATAACTTTACCCTTGGATGCTCAATTGAGGTGATCTTTTTTTTTTTTTGTTTCTAGGTAACTTTTTGAGACCTACATATTCCCAAGGTGCTAAGGTAATCTTGTCCCACTATTTTTCGCTAAAAACATCTTTTTTGGCCTCAAATTTTAATTTTTAATATAAAAAATTAAAACTAAAATAAATATATGTTATAAAAGAATTATATATTTTGATATATGCATAAAATTAAAATTAGATTCCACCTCAATTGGACTTCTGAACCATGAACCTCTCCCTTTTCCTTGTCGACTCCAATCCAGTTCTCTGAACATTGGGGAAAACAACAACAAAAAAACAAGCGAGATCCTTTTTAATGGTGTCTTACCCTTGCTGAAGAAGAAAGGGTTCTAGAGGTTTTTCCCATCTTTGGTGTGGGGTGATCATTCTTGGCCCAGCTTGCAAATTTCTAGGCTTGGGCCCATATGTATAGCCTGACCTAAGCTCGGGCCTACATCAAGTCTGGAAAATTCAAGGCCGGGCTTGGGCCTAGTACTTTAAGCCCAATATCATAGTTGTTAAGGCGATGCCTAGGCGACTAGGCAGTTTCCTGAGGTCGCCTCGCCTAGATGACTAATGTTTTTTCATTAGGCACCTATCCAAAATATTAGGTGGGCACCTATATGCAAGTCGGGCACCTAGTGTGATTAGTCTACCAATCTTTATATTTTTGTGAAATATTATTGGTTGTTTTATATTTATAACATAGGACCTGTTAAGGTATGTGTAATGTGTTAATTTTCTTCTTCTTCTTCTTCTTTTAATTCATCCAGAAGACATTTATGACAAGAACCAAATTACCATTTACCAGAACTTCTTCTTCTTCTTCCTTCAGTTCACCCATATTTTAGAACTTTTTTTTTTCTCTTCTATCATCTTCTTCTTGTGTTCTTTTTGTGTTATTCTTCTTCTTCTTCTTCTTCTTCTTCTTCTTCTTCTTCTTCTTCTTCTTCGTCCAATCTGAATTGAATAAATAGGGGTTCTGCCCCACTCTTTTTTCAGTTCTTCTTCAATTCTTGCTTAGTTTTGAGTAAAGAAACAGGGACTCTGCCCCTCTCTTTTTTTTTAATTTCATGGGTGTGACCATGTGAAATCAATTTATTTTCTACCAATTTTGTGTGAAAAAAAAGGGGCTCCACCCCCTACTATTTTTTTTTTTTAATTTTGGTGTGAGAAAATAGGGGTTCCACCACTCTTTTTGTTCACTGTTGTATGAAAAAACAAGGGATCCGCCCCTACTTGTTCTTCACCTGATTTGTAAAAAAGTATATATAAACCAGGGGTTGTTCCATTAGAAAATAACAATTAGAAAGTAGCAAAAATTCAATATTGGGTATTGACATGCATGTTGAACTTATCATAGTCTCATACATGATACATCATGATTCATGTCATACATATCATTTCCATTATATGTTTATTATTATGTTTTTATTTTATTTCTTGGCTTCTTGAATGTGAATCAGATTTTGTTCATGACTTTGTGTATGATCGATGAGGTATCATTTGTCATTAGTGAATCAGGTTTTGTTCCCTTTTATGTTCATTATCTGTTTATTTGTGTTTGTTAATTAAGTCAAACTGTTGTTTTCAGTGGCTCATTGTTCATTGGTGTTTGGTTTTATTTTCATTAGATAATGATGAATGATGTGGGAAATCAAAATATTTCTAGTACTATGAATAAGGCTCAGTCAAAAGATCCAGCATGGAAATATGCATATTGGCATAATTTAGAGGACAAAAATGCTATCATGTATTCCTTGTGTGGAAAGATTGTGAAAGGAGGAAATAATAGAATAAAACAACATTTAATTGGAGCCTTATTCTTAGTATCAGAAATCAAAATATTTTTGGCACTAAGAATAAGGCTCAGTCAAAAGATCTAGCATGGAAATATGCATATTGGCATAATTTAGAGGACAAAAATGCTACCACGTGTTCCTTGTGTGGAAAGATTGTGAAAGAAGGAATTAAGAGAATAAAACAACATTTAATTGGAGGATTTGGGGATGTTACCAAGTGTAGGCACATAGTGATCACTCAGATCATCAAAGTACAAAATATACCAAATGGATAACACATGGATGCTTGCGATGAGAATATGACTCATCGCATGTTCACGACAAACTTGTACTCGACACGAGTCAAGACAAACTTTGGCTAACGTGAACCCGCAATGAATTTTAGACACGCATGGTTCTATGATAAACCTTGGACACATGCAATTCAACAACGAACCTCGGATGCACATAGTTTTGCGATGAACCCGAGACTATTACAGAGCTGCAAATTACAATAAACCAGAATTAAGTATCGGTCATACGTGCAACCTTAAGTTACACGTGTGACAATGCGCCACCTAGGTTTAATAAAAGTGAGCCCGCCAAACTATGATGTCACCAGTGTCATATCGGTTAGGTGGGTCATGAAAGAAAGTAGTACACGTGGATTATGAGAATCCTCAAATGAAAGGAAAGTTTTCCCTTGAGAGATCTCATAAGACATGTGGAGAAACCCTAGAAGTGCTCCTTAATGACTGACAACGAATCTAATATTCCCTTTCCTAATGGGAATCAAACGCTTTTAACTCCTTCCTTTCAGAACCTCGAGATCCCTCCTTATAAAAAAGAGTCCATCACATAATGAAATCATCATTTGATCATTTAATCATCCTATCATGCTACCTTATCACTTTCATTTGCCCTAATCTCCAAACCTATCTCCTGCACCCGGTCTTCCTTTTTTCTTCAAGGAGACCCTCGAACGTAGCCTGACCACCTCGCCTACACCAAGTGCACAAAAACTACAATGAATATTGCAAAGGATATGTAAGAATATATATGCAAAAATAAGAAGAAGAAACCATTAAGTGATTTCACAGTGGAGGATAACTATGGGCCATGGGAGCAAATGGTTTCTGAGAGAGAATCTTGTCATGAAAGTAACCAACGTACGGAAGTAGATGGCTCCATTTAAACTGGTAGGAGTGCCCAACCATTAAAGCTAAAGGGAAGGGAGATCCATCATATGGATGACCGAATCATGCAGGAAAGCTGGGCGAAATTTCAAAAATTTCTTTCTCCCTTCCGGGAATCCTATTCCCAGTTTTAGAAAAATTGCATTTTTCAAGGATCGTTCTTGAAACAAACCGAACCAGATCTTGACAAAAGATTAGGGGGAGAGATACCTGATACAGAATCCACACAATTGCTCCTTTCAATGTAGGTGTTCATGCCCAAAGAGAGTGCCAAATCCGTCCTCCACTGAAGATGACACAGCTTAGGATGAGGCAGGATTAGTAAGGAGGTTCTTTAGCAAGAACCAAAATTCTTCAACAAGAATCACGCCAAGGATGTGAGCACAATTTCGAATTATTTCTTCTAGCAAGAAATAATATCAAGATCAAATCTTGATCAGTCCAAGATAGAGATCGAATAGGGTAGGTGGTGGCAAAAACAGAGGGAGAAAAGCAGAACTGAGAATTGAGTGCCTGTAAAGAGAATTAGCCCTCCTATTTATTATAGTCCTCTTTTGGATCAACTTCTAATTTGATTAGGAAAGAATTCCTTTGATTCAAATCTGTATTTGAATCTGGATTCTTAAATGGATAAGACTTATCTTATCCATCAACTAATCCTATTCTGATTATAAACCTAATTCGCCACCTTTTATTTAATCTAATTAAATATCCAATTTGATGTGGGCTTTTAAGGCCCATTAAGCTTTCATGCTCACTTCCTTTAACTGTTGGCTAACTTGGTTTTGTTTTTATGACATGGGACCCTAGCATTGATCTCCACAAAAGCCATATGGGTTCATTCCAGCCTTTATTACAAGGCTTGGTCGAATAAACCCTTGAACCCATCAATATGGGCTCTTAGTGGGCCCAACATCTACACTAGATGGTCCTTGAGTCCAGCCACCTTATGAAGGCTTAGGGACTATAGACTTATGTGAGATTAGCCCATCAGGTTTATTATCCCTAAATGGTCTTACACTTAACATCTCAGCCCTTAATGATCATATATAGCCCAACAAGAGGGGACTTCTCCCTTGGCTGTAAGGTACAGTGTTGCACTCTCTACTCACATGGATCCTGGGAATTAAAACCTTTTGCAAACAATTTGAAACCATAATATATACATATACACACATATATATATATATATGTATATGTATATCTCTATATAAATATATTTTGCAAAAACAAATTTCAAACACATTTGAAATCCACTACCGGCAGTTTAGGTTTCCATCAGAGAGAGTGCATTCCCCGATCATTCACTTTGTCTGACAAAGGGGCTGATCCTGTCACTATGATCACCTACTTAGGTGAATTCTCAGACTATCCCAACATACCCAGGTTTTGACCCCCTCTAAGTATCTCACAGATTGAAACATCAAAGACGGTCCAATCTGACACCTAGTGCAGTACCATAATCGAGTCTAGGGGTCAAGTGTAACATTCTAGTTTTGCCCATATATCTCCAAGGTCCAGGGCAATACTGGAATTTGGTTCAGTTTAGGGTTTCAAGAAAACCCACACTGCATGTACCTCAGGTTTCACCCTGGCAGCTAAGACAAGCCACCCCAACCAACTTGGCGGCACATCAGTGTCATCCTTTGTAGGATAAATCTCCCCAGATTTATCCAATGGCTGTGAAGATTCTAAACTAACACGAATCTCATAAGTGTCCAGTTTAAGGGTATTACACAAAAACACACCAAATCACATGAATCAATTATGCACTTTTATTCATTTACAATAAATGACAATAAGTACATCAATCTGATTGGAGCAAAGGGCATACACTGTTTAACAAAAGCCATGGATGCTTTTAAGAGGCCAATTCTAAAAGAAGTGGTAAAGGCAAGGCATAAGGGACACTTGGTGCAAACAAGTATAGAAAGTCGATTAAAAAATGAATAAAGAGAAAAGGTGAATAAATATGTCGCAAAGTGATTTTATTAAGTCAAAATACCCTTCAACACAATAAAGTTGAAGAGTTTTGAGATTATGGTGGAAGCAATTGTACAGTTTGGGTTTGGATACAAATCTCTAAGTTACCATGAGCTGAGAGAGCCACTCTTGAAAGAGGAGGTTGAAAAAACAAAGTTGCTTTACAAGGAGTATGAGACCTCTTAGAAAACTTATGGTTGCACTATTATGTCTGATGGATGGACAGGTAAGAGGCAAAGGAAGTTAATAAACTTTTTGGTTAATTCTCCTGAAGGTACCTTCTTAAATTCAGTTGATGCCTCTAATGAAATCCATAATTCATCTTACTTATATGAATTGATTGATAAGGTTGTTGAGGAAATAGGAGAACATGTGGTGTAAGTTGTTACTAATAACCACTCTGCTCATATTACTGCAGGTGACCTTTTGGAGATAAAGAAAAAGAACTTATTTTGGACTCCTTGTGTTGCTCAATGTTTAGACCTTACGTTGGAGGACATTGGAGGATTGAAATCTACTAAGAGTTGCATTGCCAAGGCAAGATAGGTGATGACCTTTATTTATAGACATCCTCTTCTCCTTGCTTATATGAGGGAGAAAACACAAGGAAGGGATCTTGTTAGATGTGTTGTTACAAGGTTTGCCACATCATATCTTACTTTACAAAGCTTGTTCACTTCCAAAGAGCCATTTTGTTCTTTATTTGTTAGTGATGTGTGGAATAAAAGTAAATGGGCAAACAAGCCAGAGGGTTTAAGAGTCTCAGGTACTATTCTTTTTGTTACATTTTGGAAAAATGTAAGGATTGCATTTTTAGCTTCCCAACCAATTGTGGAGGTTTTACAGTTGGTTAATGGTGATGAAAAACCTGAAATGTGGTACTTCTACTTTGCAATGGAATAGGCAAGAGAAAAAATAAAATAAAATTTTGGTGGAAAAGAAAGAAAATATAAGCCCATTTTGGAAATTTTTGGCAAGCATTAGAATAATATGATGCAACATCATTTGCATCTTATTGGTTTCTTCCTCAATCCAGCCCTCTTTTATAATGCTAAAGCTAAAGATAAAACATCAATTGGGAAGTTTGAGATGGGCTTTATAAATTGTATTGAGACCATGGTGAGTGACATTGAAATTCAAGATAAGATATCCCATCAAATGGAAGAATATAAGCATGCTTATGGTGCATTTTCTAAGGAAATTGCAATTAGACAATGGGAAACAAAATAACCAAGTAATATTTACCACTAGAATCTTATGGTTAATTCATTAATTTTTTTGCATTGTTATCTTTGAATTTGTATCTTCTAATTTAATTTTTCTCTATTTGTAACTTGTACTTTGTATTTGATTGGTGGTATACTTATGGACATTGAACACCAGACCATAGGTGTATTGCATTACACATATTAGGACTTATGTGCATATCTTCTGCCTGTGAGCATAACTGAAGCACCTTTGATCAAGTAATTTTATTATTTATTGATTTATAATTATAAAAGTTAAAATATTTTATTTTTATAATCTTTTAATTTTTGTTTGTAATGAATGTAGATTCATACCAAGCAGAGGAACAAACTTGATCAAAAGAGGCTTAACGATTTTGTCTTTGTTCAATATAGTCAACGTCTTCGTGAGAGGTTCTTGACAAGACGTGTAAACCCATGACAATTTGATCCCATTTTCTTCGATGACGTTGATGAGAGTAGTGAATGGTTAACTGGAAGAGACCCATCAAATGAGCTAGTTCATAAAAGTGGTGACCTCACATGGAATGAAGTGGATGAAGCATTAGGAGCAACTAAAGCCATTGAGGGATCAAATAGGCTGAGGAGAAGTGCATATACAGTTTATACACGTGCAAGTAGAAGCAGAGGTAGAGGTGGTCGTGGAAGAAATGATGGTAGGGGACAAGACAAAGGAAAGAGTGTTATGCAAGAAGAAGATGAAGAGTCAATGTGGGATAGGAACATTGAGGATAATGAAGTTGAAGTCGTAGAACTTGAAGGGGAAGATGATGAAGATGATGAGGATGAGGATGATGTTGATTGAGCTATTAATGATGTTGGTGGATTTACTAGAAGGGTTGCAGGTTCTTATTACCTAGATACTCAAATTAGTTAGATATTTTTCTTTATTGATCATCTATAAGTTTCATGTTTTGTTATCCTTAATCCTTTTGTAGAGAATTGGATAAGTGTCTTTTTTTTTTGTTATGGACCTTATGCTTTTATAAATTGCTTGATTTGGTTCCTACTTCCTATATACTTCCTTTTAAATGCCTAGAATAGATAAATTTTAGTCAAGGTATGTGTTTGATTTGATTCCTAGTTTCCTATATAATTCATTTTCTTCTTTGTTTATTTGTTGTAAATTTACAACGCTTTTTTTAATTTATTATTGATTTGTGTGTGTGTGTGTTAAAGGAAAAGTGAGAAAAGAGAGAGTACTCAAGAAGGACAATACTCAACATTCACCTCAAACTCAAAGGTATGTATGTGAATTTAAAAAATATTTTTAGTATTTATTAGTTTAATTTTTAGTGTAGTTGGTTTCGGCTCCTTTTTATTGAAAATAATATATTTAAATGTTGAACATGAAGTCATGAATACATGCTAAATTGATAATATTTTATGTTATTAGCTTTCTATATGAAATTTATACTCATTTGAGTGATTTATAGTGTTAATAGATAGTTTTCATGCTTGCTGGCCACCTAGCCTCGCCTTGGCGCCTTGAAAACTATGCCCTATATATATAATGTTTATTATTCTATATTAAATAGTTATGAATTGAAAATTGAAGCACGTCAACACATGTGTCAACACTTAACTTAATTCAAGTATAAATATTGTCCTCTAAGCAAGGCCTTGTATAGATGAAGGCAAAGCTTTCATTCTCATTCCCTAAGTAATGCGGGACTTAGGAAAACACTCAATGGTTGAACTAATTATTTAGTATTGTTTCAAGTCCAACATTGCTCAAGAATGGAAGTGAAAGTCTTGCATTTATCTATTAAATATATATATATATATATATATATATATATATATAATGTTTATTATTCTATATTAAATAGTTATGAATTGAAAATTGAAGCACGTCAACACATGTTTCAACACTTAACTTAATTCAAGTATAAATATTGTCCTCTAAGCAAGGCCTTGTATAGATGAAGGCAAAGCTTTCATTCTCATTCCCTAAGTAATGTGGGACTTAGGAAAACACTCAACGGTTGAACTAATTATTTAGTATTGTTTCAAGTCCAACATTGCTCAAGAATGGAAGTGAAAGTCTTGCATTTATCTATTAAAAGGATAAGTAACCCAAGCCAAATCAAGTCTAACAATTAAATGAAGTTCATGCCTTGTTTTTTGTGCCATAGGCCTAAAGCCTAGTCAAAAGTCAAATTTAATTTTGGCTCATTTAATTTTTAATATGTATTACATTTACATAGTATTTAATTTAAAAAAATAATAATTAATTAATTTTATTATTTGATGTTATGGCCCAAAGTCATTATTGATTAGGCCCAAAAAGCCCATAGGCCTGGCCTGGGCCCATGTAGGGCCATGCTTAGACTTGCAATCTAGGCCTAGGGTGTGGGCCAGGCCAAGCTCAGGCCTATCTTAAAGCCCTTATCATTGGTGCTAAGCCTAGCCTGGACCCAGCCCATGATCACAGATCACCCCTACTTTGGTCTTGAACTGAGCGATGAAATCTTATTCTCTCAATTCATTTATTTTAAAACATGAAAATTAGAAAAATAAGAGTTAACGGGGTCAAGCTTGACGTTTAGAAATTTTACATATACGAGGCGTGATGCCATTCGTGGCTGATATGTAGCAACATGATTAGAAGTGTACCTACGTATAAACCAAAGCGAGTGCACTAAACACAATGAACTCCAACAATGGATGCCAAAGAAGGAAGGAACAGTTCGGGATGAGCTGACAAATTTTTTTCTTTGGACCAGATTAATGTGATCTCTTTTGGTGTATAGGGAAGTATCTTGTTCTCTGCCTGATGGTTTTATTTATGACAGTGTTTTCTTTTTCCTTTAAAAAGCTTTCTTTTCTGGGTCTCTCTGAGATTGTTAGGTGTTGATGTTCTTCCAGTTTAGTGTCAAAGCAGTTTATTTAGATAGCAATAGGTTCTAGTTGTTTTGGTTTTGTTTTCTTTTCGCATTTTCCTATGGCTCTTTTATAGTCTTGTGACGCAGTGTGGAAGCACTAAACCGAGCTGGCTATGCAAGCACCGGGCGAACACCTGCTTCGTAGCGAAGCTATACATGAATCTCTTATAGGAGAGAGAAAAGTTGGCAAAAACTGAATTGTGTTTATTAGCTTGGAAAGAACAATATTTATAGTACATCTGGAAATTGTAGAATAACTAGGAAAGAAAATTTGTAGTTGATCTAAACATCTTGTAGCTAGGATCGAACTCTTCCTGATGTTGCCTTGCTTGGATCGAAACCTTCTTTGATTTGATCTCCACCGTCCGATCTTCCTGGATCTAATCTATGCATGGGTTATCCTTATCCATGCATGGGTTATCTTTGATCTTGGTATGAATCTTGGATTATCCTTATCCATGCATGGGTTATCTTTGATCTTGGTATGAATCTTGGATTATCTTGAATTCTTGAATTATTTTGGATGTGCCTCTTATCTCTTGCACGGCCGCCTATGTGAGGAGATGGGCCTCCATCATCTTGCCTGAATCAATAATTATAAGTTGTTTCACTCCCAAGTTCTTTTCTATGCAGTGTATCTAAGGATCCTCCTCCTCTGAGGAGCTGTTATTTGGTGGGATCTTTTTCTATCTCACTTCTCAAATTCCTTTCAGTGAAAGGAGATGCGTGTGAAAGGGTTGAAGAAAAAAACGCAAAAGACGTCTCCAGAAGAATATTGGAAATCATGTTTGAATGTCTCTAGCTGATTTTTCGAATAGTAGTGATAGGCAAAAGAAGTGCCCCAAAGTTTCCTAAAGTATGATAAAACATCACAAATGGCGAATTGCAAAAGAGAAAATAACAAAGCAAACAAAATTCCTATGATTGTAAAAAATTTTTTGAGAAAAAACACCCAAGTTGTAGGGAAAGAGTTGAGAACAAAAAGATT
The DNA here is from genome assembly GCF_055504915.1 of Nelumbo nucifera. Classification (NCBI taxonomy): domain Eukaryota; kingdom Viridiplantae; phylum Streptophyta; class Magnoliopsida; order Proteales; family Nelumbonaceae; genus Nelumbo; species Nelumbo nucifera. The sequence goes on from NC_142654.1 coordinate 54,077,642, forward strand.
AGTTCGGGAAGGAGCAACAAGGTTCAGGACCCCAATATTAACAGTATGGAAATAGGTGAAGGAAAAAGAGGGAAAACATTGAGAAAAACAGAATGTAGGAATGAGGAGGTGGGAGAGAAGTCCAAAAATGTGTGGATAGAGATGATAAAGGTAAAGTGAGGTCGTCGTCTTTAAGTTGTGAAGCTCCAGGCATAAGCGCCCATTTGTTCCGGGATGGGCAATCAGAAAGTTGTTGTTTTGTCCACTGTGGTGGAGAATTTACTAAAGAAAACAAATATTATGCATGCCTTCACTTGGAGCAAGAACTCCCATCTCAATGGGAGGCAGGAACCAATGAACCAAAGTTTGAAGAAGATATGGCATGAGTGGATAGGAGCAGGAAAAATTAAAAGGTTAAAAGATCATCTCTCAAGAGAAAAGGATACGCATCATCTCTAAGTGAAAGGACAGGAAAAGACTTTTCCTTGGGGCATGAGAGCTTTAGGAATCAAGACAAGAGTAATCCAATTAATGAACGTAAAGATCAAAAACCATGGATGGAAACCATTGAAATTCTCAAGATTGAAAGGGCTACATCTCTTGGGCCTAGTTAGAATTCAAGGAAGGCTAGAAAGAATTCATTAATTGAATATAGAAATTCTATCTCAATCAATCTCAAACTCATAATAAATTATATCTTACTGAGAACTCCTAATGTAACTCTATTCAACATCACCCTTATCATAACAACCCATACTCCAATCCTTATCTTAATTCCTTAACATGCCCCCTCAAACACATGGGGATCAGAAATCTTCATGTGTTTGATCACAAATGACCACAATATGACAATAGCTATGTAGATGATGATGATCCTAATGGTGTCCTGTTGTGAAAATGATAACAAGCCTACTAGAATGATGATGATGATGGCAAATGATGAACGGCATGATGAGAACCTATGATGATGTGTGCAAATCTCCAAATCTGATGTGATGATAATGTGGCAAACTAACAATGACATAGTCGTGCTAAAAGCGTGATATTGCTTCCTCGAGAGAGAACCTCCATGGGTTGATGGTGAAAATTGTCAATGGGCCAACCATGGGCCAGACTGAAAATAGGCCAAAATAGGCCATGAAAAGACCTCACTTTTAATGAGTCAATTAAGAATGTCACAGGGGGCTGGCTTCTTGAGCCAATACGAAATGGGCCTCAACGGGCCAATCTAAAAAAGGGGCCAACAATGGCCAATAAAGAAAATCGTTCTAAGTGTCTTGTTTTATCCCAAGTACATCTCTTTGAAGAAGGATTTGTGCAGTACAGAAACAAAACATGTTGAGAAAAGCTTCAAAGAAAAAAGCAGAAATCGAACTACCAGGAAGAAGAATTCTTCACTAAATAATTAAGAGAAATTTTAATATAAAAATTTGTCTTAGCCTTCCCCTAAATACTCTTTATATAGGCATACACCCTTATGGCTCCTACAAGAAAATTTATTAATCTATGAAAACACTCCATAACAGAATCCTATTGAAACTCCTCAAAAAGTAAGTCTTAATCAAGGTTTTTAAAACCGACCCGGAGAACGAACTGATCAAGGGCCTGGTTCCTAGGTCGAACGATCTAGCTGTTCAATCTATTTTACAAAAAATTAAAAAATGGTCAAAACCATTGAATGGTTCAAACGGTTCAACCGTTTGGGTTAGTTGTTTGCTGACCAAATTAACGTTTTTTTACAAATATTTGGTTTTTCCAATATGACCGTCCAGTCCGGTCTGGTCCAATTTTGAAAACCATGGTCTTAATTGAGCAATCCTAATCTAAGAAAACACTCAATAATAGAATCCTACTAAAACTCTTCAAAAAGAAAGTCCTAATTGAATAAAAATTTGAAATCTCGCTATAATGCTAACTTGGTAATTGCGAGTTAAGATAGAAATCTTCAACGATGCCAACTTGGTAAAAACGAACTAAGATAGAAATTCTGTGATGATAATATATCAGTAAATATTTACTAAGTTGGATCAGTGGTGTCATCTCTGCTTCTTATGTGTCTTAGAATGGTCTCAACTTGCATAGAACTTATTAGCTTCCTTTTGTGTTGCATAATCCTCTCCCTATATGTACTAAGATGGGTCTTCAAAAACCAACTTTGTAAATGTTTACTCAGTTGGTACGAATCCCGTACTACATCATCCTCCCCATGTTGGAGAGAATTCATGCTTGGATTCATACTACCATGTGAGAGTCCTCCAACATTACGTATCGTGCTTCCTTTGTGCTTTTCTATTTTCAACTTTCTAATAGACAGTTGGTAGGGTAACCCTCCAATACGAATTGGAATGTCTTCATTGCATCCCTTAACTTTTGAAACACAATTGTTGATCTTCAAATAATTTAGTTCTTCTTTTACTGACCATTCTGAACTTTGCAAAAATGATTGTCAATATGAATCCTCATAGACTTGTATGAAGACAATGTTATCAAAGCCTCCAAAATTATAAATATCTCCATCTTCTTGAAAATCATGATGAAGGATTGCATATTCTTCTTGAGCAATGGGTTCTTCTTGTTCATCATAGATTGGAGGTTTGTTCCAATCAACATGTTGTTCTTCAATAGATGTTGTTGAAGAGAATGACCACACAAGATTTTCGTAACAATCCTCAACAATATTAAAGCAGTCAACAAAGTCATAAGATTTTATTTTACCTTCTAACTCTAAAATTGATAACTCCTTCATGAAACTCTAGTGCATGAATTCATTTGAAGATATATATCCATTAAACTTCAGGAACTCAAACTTGAGCTACTTGACTATCTCTTCTTGCATTTTATTGTTGGGTTTCTGCTCCATGATGTGAGCTATTTGTTTCTTCTTAGGAGCCATAATCCAAAGAAGAATCAAACATGAGCTTTGATACCAAATGGCGCAATACGAAAACAAAACACGTTGAGAAAAGCTTCAAAGAAAAGAGCAGAAGTCGAACTGCTAGGAAGAAGAATTCTGTTAGACAATGTATGCCCGTAGCTCCAATCGGATTGATGTACTTGATGACATTTATTGTAAATGAATAAAAGTACATAATTGATTCATGTGTTTTGGCATGTATCTGTGTAATACCCTTAAACTGGACACTTATGAGACTCGTGTTAGTTTAGAATCTTCACAGTCGTTGGATAAATCTGGGGAGATTTATCCTACCAAGGTTGATACTGATGTGCCGCCAAGTTGGTTAGGGTGGCTTGTCTCAACTGCCAGGGTGAGACCTAAGGTGCATGCAATGTGGGTTTTCTTGAAACTCTGAACCGGACCGAAATTCTAGTATTATCTTGGGCCTTAGAGATAGATGGGAAAAACTAGAATGTTACACCTGATCCCTAGACTCGATTATGGTACTGCACTAGGTGTCGGATTGGGTTGTCTTTGATATGCCAATCAGTGAGATCCTTAGAGGGGGTCAAAACCTGGGTATGTTGGGACAGTCCGAGAATTCATTTGAGTGGGTGATCATAGTGATAGGATCAGCCCCTTTGTTGAACAAAGTGAATGATCGGGGGTGCATTCTCTTTGATGGAAACCTAAACTGCTGGCAATTGATTTCAAACGTTGAAATTTGTTTTCGCAAAATATATTTATATAGAGATATATACATATATATATTATGATTTCAAAACGTTTGCAAAGGTTCTAATTCCCGGGATCCATGTGAGTAAAGAGTGCAACACTGTTCCTTGCAGCCGAGGGAGAGGTCATCTCTTGTCGGGTAGTGTTTGATCATTATGGGCTAAGAGGTTAAGTGTAAGACCATTGAGGTTAATACCTGATGGGCTAATCTTGCATCTGCCCACAGTCCTTGGGTTTTCATAAGGTGGCTAGACCCAATGACCATTTAGTGTAAATGTTGGACCCATTAAGAACCCAAGGTGATGGACTCAGGGGTTCACTATCTCCTACAATGAATTCGGCCAGCCCTTCTAACAAAGGCTGGCTCAACCCATGTAGCTGATGTGTAGATCGATGTGAGGGTCCCATGCCATACAAAGAGAGCCAACTAGGCAGCAGGTTAAGAGGTAAGTGAGCACATAAGCTTAATGGGCCTAAAGCCCAATTCGAACTGGGCTTAAATTAGTTAATTAAAAGGAGGCAAGATATGATTTATAATCTAATTAGGATTAGCTGAAATGATAAGATAAGTCTTATCCATTTAAGTGTCCGAATCCAAATATCAGATTTGGATCAAAAAACTCTCTCCTAAATAGATTAGGAGGCTGATCCAAAGAAGACTATAAATAGGGGGCGAATTCCTTAATTTTACACACAAAAATTTGCAGAATTCTCCCCTTGTTCTTGTTATCCCTACCCAGTTTGATCTCCACCTGTGGAACTGATCAAGAAGAGTTCTTGATATTGTTTCTTGGTTGAAGAAACGATATGAGGTCGTGCTCACCAACCCTTTACTCCGTTCTTGCTGAAAAATTCGGTTCTTAATGAAGAGTCGTCCCATTGATTATGCTTCACTATGCACTATGTCGTCTTCAGTGGAAGCGGGTTTTGGTTTTCTCCTTCGACGTGAACACCTTCATTGGGAGTTATTGCTACTTCATATTAGGTATATCCCTCTCCTCCCTTTGGTTTCAGATCTGGTCCGGTTTTGTTTCAAGAATGATCCTTGAAAATGCAGTTTTCTAAAATAGAGAATGCGGTTCTCAGATGGGAGAGAAAGAAATTTTTGAAATTTCGCCCAACCTTCTTGCAGGGTTCGACCATCCATATGATGGATCTCTCATCCCCTCAAAATTCTTAATTGAATAATTAAGAGAAAATTCAATATCCAAAAAAACTATTTTCCCCTAACTACTCTTTATATAGGCATACACCCTTATGGATCCTACAGAAAGTTTTCTAATCTATGAAAACACTCCGTAATAGAATCCTACTAAAACTTCTCAAAAAGAAAGTCTTACTTGAGCAATCATAATCTAAGAAAACACTCCATAATAGAATCCTACCAAAAATCCCCAAAAAAAAATTTAATTGAGCAATCATAATCTAAGGAAACACTTCATGATAGAATCCTAATAAAACTCTTCAAAAAGAAAGTCCTAATTGAATAAAAATTCGAAATCTTGCTATAACACTAACTTGGTAATTACGAACTAAGATAGAAACTCTGTAATGGCGTCAATTTGGTAAAAACGAACTAAGATAGAAATTATGTGGTAATGCCATATCGGTAAATATTTACTAGGTTGGGTCGGTGGCATCATATCTGCTTCTTATGTGTCTTGGAATGGTCCCAACTTGCATAGAACTTATTAGCTTCCTTCTGTACTGCATCATCCTCTCCCTATATGTATTAAGAGGGGTCTTCGAAAATCAACTTTGTAAATGTTTACTCAGTTGGTTCGAATCTCGTACTACATCGTCCTCCCTAGGTTGGAGAGAATCTGTTCTTGGATTCATGCTACCATGTGAGAGCCCTCCAATATTACGTACATTGCTTCATTTATGCTTCTTTATTTCCAACTTTCTAATAGATAGTTGGTGGTATAACCCTCCAATACGAATTGGAATGCTTTTATTACATTTCTTAACTTTTGAAACACAATTGTTGATTTTCAAATAATTTAGTTCTCCATTTACTGACCATTCTGAACTTTGCAAAAATGATTGTCAATATGGATCCTCATTGACTTGTATAAAGACAATGCTATCAAAGCCTTCAAAATGATAAATATTGTCTCCATCTTCTTGAAAATCATGATGAAGGATAGCATATTCTTCTTAAGCAATGGGTTCTTCTTCTTCATCATAGATTAGAGGTTTGTTCCAATCAACATGTTGTTCTTCAATAGATGTTAAGGAGAATGGTCACACAAGATTTTCGTAACAATCATCAACAATATTAAAACAATCAACAAAGTCATAAGATTTGATTTTACCTTCTGACTCTGAAACTGATAAGTCCTCGATAGAACTCCAATCCATGAATTCGTTTGAGAATATATCTCCATTAAACTTCAAGAACTCGAACTTGAGATCTGTTTCCCATTGCTTCTATTCATCACTTGCAACTACAGCCAGTTTGGTTTCTTGCCAAGTAGAAAACCCTCCATGAAACTTTGGGATCTCAATATTGAAACCTGTTTCCCACTATTTCTGGTCACCAACCGTAACTACAACTGACTTGGATGCTTTCCTTAATGATGAAAATGAACGAGCGAAAACACTTGCATTGGAGTCGCCGTCCCCTATTTCTGACTGGGAATGCAGCGATTTCACCTCCTAAGCAAGTGCCTCAACTTGTCTTCTCAGCTCCACTATCTCCTCTTGCATTTTGTTATTCAATTCCTACTCCATGATGTAAGCTACTGGTTTCTTCTTAGGAGCCATAATCCGAATAAGGATCAACTTGAGCTCTAATACCAATTGGTACAGTATGAAAACAAAACACGTTGAGAAAAAGCTTCAAAGAAAAAGCAGAAGTCGAACTACCAGGAAGAAGAATTCTTCACTAAATAATTAAAAGAAAATTTAATATCCAAAAAAACTGTCTTAGCCTTCTCCTAACTACTCTTTATATAGGCATACACCCTTATGGCTCCTACAAGAAAGTTTCTTAATCTATAAAAACACTCCATAATAGAATCCTACTAAAACTCCTCAAAAAGAAAGTCTATATCAATATATATTTACTAAGTTGGGTCGGTGTCATCATCTCTAATTCTTATGTGTCTTCGAATAGTCCCAACTTGCATAGAACTTATTAGCTTCCTTCTGTGTTGCACCATCCTCTCCCTATATGTACTAAGATGGGTCTTCGAAAACTAACTTTGTAAATGTTTACTCATTAGTCCGAATCTCGTACTGCATCAACGATTTAAGAGAACTCAGAATAGTTACATATTGAAATGGTTGAATTATATGTAAAAGAAGTCAAACAATGATGCCCATTTTCAATCTTACGCTACCTAAATCATCATTGGAAAAGATATAAGTGAGGCACGTACTTGATGGGAACATCTTATGGTGCCAACTTCCACCACCAATTTGCCTCAAAGATGTTGCCTCCATGATAGCAGTCATGAGCCGGAGGATTACAAACTTGTTGGTAAAGGTAGAGCTATCATCCAGAAAACTCTTACCCTCTGCCTCACGTATTGGATGCCGTATTGGTAAAGGTGGAGCTATCATTACTGAGACGAGAAAACTCATTAGAGCAAATATATGCATACTTTTAAAGGAAAACCTTCCAACAGTTGCTTTATAGTGAAGAGCTTTACTTGGGCACGCAAAGTAGCATGAAGTTCACCAACATCGATGTTTCTAGTAAGAAAGGACAACAGAACCTGGAAAATCGACGAAGTCCCGTCTTCAATAGATTTCGAGTACACCTTGAATCCCATTCAAACACCACCACCACCACCACCAAAGCTCCAGAGGAATTTCCTTTTTTTTTTTTGTATTCTTTTTCTTCCCTGGGCTTTTCCTCTTTGAAACTTTCTCTGTTCGCAGCTTTCTCTGCAATGGCGTTGCAGGTGGAGGCCCAAAACAAAGATTGTTTGTATGTTAGGCCCTGCTTCAAGGTTGGTGCCTATGATCGAGAAGTTGCTGAGAGCAGGCATGAACGTTGCATGCTTCAACTTCTCTCATGATTCTCACGCTTACTACCAAAAAACCCTTGATAACCTCAGATCCACCATGGAGAATACTGTGCGATACTCTATAGTCTATCTCAATCAATCTCAAATTCATAATAAATTCTGTCTTACTGAGAAATCCTAGTGTAATTCTATTCAGCATCACCCTTATCGTAACAACCCATATAACAATCTTTATCTTAATTCGTTAGTAGGCCTTTACTGGTAATGACATACAAATCTGACAAAGGCCAGAGATACAACGTTTCATCTCACGAGATAGTTGTCATTTAGCATGAGGTGTGTAACAGCAATAAAGAGAGAAACAAGCAAAGCAACAACTCTGTGGGCCCGCCTGAGGCTAATCATGACGAAACTATTATGTGCTTGGAAAAAACATAGACCAAATAAATCAGTTTTCAAAGAAGGTCAGTTTTCGAGACACTCATTAAACCTACGTGCATGCATGAGCCGTCGACTAACGGCGAAATGGAAAAAAGAATTAAGACAACTTGTGCAAGAGAGAGGAGAGAGTTATTATTTATATGAGGAAAAGATGGGGACTTTGCCATCTCAGGCAAAATCTCGATACAGAAATTATCAAAACTGTATCTTTGATTCACATATGAAGACTGATATGGCAGAATCAAGCAAGGTGAAGAGATCTCTGGGGTCTCTCTTTCAACGCGAAGAAGTAGAAGCACAAGTTAATGGAAAATCTGAGCAACACCATTCCAAGGTGGCTAGGATGGTCAATCTGGATGAACTCAAATAAAAAACGATGGTTGATCCGCTTTGGGCTCTCTGTCTCTTTGCCAAAATCCTGGGTGAAGAGGAACCGCTTGCGACCATCATGGAAAGAGCAAGGGACTGGAGAGTGGATAATAAAATGGATATCAGGAAGATAGGTAATGGATTCTTCCTCATTTCATTTACTTCTGAGGAGGACTATGATAAGGGGTTGAAGAAGGGCCCGTGGATGGTAAATGGTAAATACTGGAAACCCTGGTTTAATCCTCTGAAGGCCAAACTTGAATCGGCTGATATCTGGATTAGACTTCCTGGGCTGCCTCTTGAATGTTGGAACAGAGATGACTTAGAGATAATCCTGGAGAAGCTGGGTCCTGTGATTAAATTGGATGATGATACTTTGAAGTTGGAAAAGACCTTGTACCCAATGGTCTGTGCCAGAGTTGATCTTACAGGCCCTTTCATTCTAGAAATTCCTGTCACCCAAGGTGGAATCCGAAGTCATATAAGAGTCTTCTACAAAAATATCTTCGACCTCTGCATCAACTATGGTTGGAGAGGCCATAAGTTCTATGAATGCTCAAAGAAAAGGAATGAGAGGATTGAGGATGGATGGTCTCTTGTCCAAAATAAGAAAAGATCCCAATCTCTTAGATCTAAGGATGACCTTAGGAAGATTGGGAGAACTGGCGACAAAAAAAAAAGGAAAGGTTTTGGAACAATAGTGTCGATCACTGGACTCAGGCTAAGATGGTTAGGGTGGGGATGGCGAAAGAGGTGTCAAAGATGAGATTCATTAATGCCAATTTTCAGGAGATGAAGAAAGACAAAGGGAAAAAAAGTTGCTCATGAACAAATCACAAGGAACGAAGGGGAATCTAGCATGGAGGAAGAAGAGGAGAAGGACAACGAGCAAACAAACATGAGGAGTGACAACCAACAAGATGATGAAATCGATTAGATGGATGATCAAGAAGGAGAGGAATGGATGAACATCAAAGACATCAATGCTAAAATAGCTAAAATTGAAGGGGACAATATGGGTCCAAGATTTGGTATACCATGCAGAGAACGTGAGGGGGCTGGAAGACCGTGCCTCCAAAGACAGGTTATGAGTCTCACCAAGACACACAACCTAGAGATTTGTTTTCTAATGGAAACTAGAGTGAATCCTGAGAGGGCAAGGAAATTTGCTAAATCCCTCTGTTTTGATAATTTTTTGGTGGTAGATTCAGTAGGCTTCTCTGGAGGTTTATGGATTTTGTGGAACAATTACGTGTGTAACCTCCATGCTTTATTTTCTAATGAAAGATTAGTTCATGTTTGCATTAATGAAAGTAACTCAAATGTTATGTGGTTCTATACCTTTGTATATGCTCCCCCTAGTAAAACTAAACAAAATCATGGATTCCTTAGAAAAAGCCCAAAAGAAATTAACTGAAAACAAGGATAGAGCTTATGTGAATCTGGAATCTTCTCTACAAAAACAACTTAATAATCTTCTCCTAAGGGAGGAGATCTACTGGGCTCAAAAGTCGAGGTCGAACTGGATTAACTTGGGGGATAGGAATAGCAAGTTTTTTCATTTATCATCCACGATGAAAAGGGCCAAAAACAGAATTACATTCATTAAGAATGAATTTGGGGAGAGATTGGAAGATCATATTAGCATTACTAATCATTTTGTTGAGGCTTTTGAGAAAAGATTTCATACTGAGGGGACTTATAGCATCGATGAATTTATTGGTGTCATTGATAAATGTGGTACCGTGGACCAAAATAAACATATAATAAGGGAAGTCTCAGATTTTTAGATTTTCAATGCCCTTCAATCTATTGAAGATTTAAAAGCCCCCGGACCTGATGGCCTGAATAAGCTTTTCTACAAGAAATTCTGGGGCACAATTATTTCTTTCTGTGAGGTTGTTAGAGCCTTCTTCCATTCTGGGAGGTTATGCCCCATTCTTAACAAAACTTTTGTTGTCCTCACTCCAAAATATGATAATCCAGAAACTGTTAACAACTAGAGACCTATGAGCTTGTGCAATGTAATTTACAAGGTCATCTCAATGATTTTGGTCAACAAAATTAAACCGTTTTAAAAGGCTTGATTTCCCCGTTTCAAAGTATATTTGTACCGAATAGCCAAATTAATGATAATATTTTGATTGCCCATGAAATGATTCATTCTATGAAAAAGAATAAAAAAGGAAAAAAAAAAAACAGAATTATGGCATGTAAAATTGATATGAAAAAAGCCTATGATAAATTTGAGTGGGATTTCATTGAGAAAGTTCTTAGGAAATTTGGGTTTCATGAGAAATGGATTGGATGGACCATGGAGTGTGTTAAAACAGTGTCTTTCCAGATTTTAATAAATTAAACTCCCACTAGAGAACTCCATCCTTCTAGGGGGATAAGGCAGGGAGACCCTCCTTCCCCATACTTACTTGTTTTGTGTGCAGAAGCTCTTTCTAGAAATCTGGTGAAAGAATCTGAAAGTCCTGAATACAAGATTGGATGCAAAGCTGCTAAAGAGTATCCCAAAATTCCTATTCTTCAATTTGTCGATGATTGTTTGATCTTTGTTGAACCAACTATTCTGGCCTATTGCAAAATCAAAGAAATTTTGGATAATTTTGCAAAAGCGTCTGGGCAAGCTCCTAATTTAAAAAAAAAAATCTACAATTATTTTTTCAAATAATTGCCCTTTTAGATTCCAAAATTCTGTCTAGGATCCTGAAAGAGTTAACTCAAGAGTTACTAAAAGTTCTTTTAATTATGTGCTTGAAAGAGTTAACAAAAAACTTGCAAGTTGGAAGAGAAACACTCTTTCCCTTGCAGGAAGAATAACTCTATTAAAATCAACTATCAATATGATGCCTCAGTTTATAATGAGATCTTTTAAATTGCCCATGAACACCATCAAGGATATTGACAAAGCCTAGAAGAAATTTCTGTGGACCAATTCGAATAATAGAAAGGCTTTACATCTGATGAATTGGAAAAAAGTATGCTTCCCTAAAAATTGATGGGGGGGGGGGGGGGGGGGGGGGGGGGGGGGCTTGGAGGGGGATCATCAATTTGAGGGAGTTTTTAAGTAAAGGTCTAAGGTGGATCAGTGGTAATGGAGAGTATATTAACTTTTGGAATGATAGGGTGGGTGGGGGAAGAACCTCTTGCTGGATCTTATGATGATTCCTATCATAAGGATGATAATTTGAGGGTTGGGGATTTCATTGATCATGAGAGGAAAGTTTGGAGGGAGGAAAAAATTAAGTGATATCCCCAAATGACTAGTTCAAGATTAAACCTCTTTTTATCCCAACTATGGAAAAAGAGGACAAGATAATGTGGAGATACGATCCAAGTGGTGGTTTCGCTATTAAATTAGATCAGCTTACAAGGTAATTTGTAAATCGTTGATTACTAGAGAGGTGACCTTCAACTGGAGATCTCTAGTTTGGAACCTAAAGTGACAACCTAAACTGAAGGTCTTTTTGTTCATACTTCTAAATGACAAACTTCCATCAAAACTCAAAAGTTAATTTAAGAAACAGAGGTTTTAATGTTAGCGGGGGTTGTTGTTTCTGTGGAGAAAAAGATGTTGATCATGTCTTTAGAGGCTGTAGTGTGACTTCCCAAGTCTGGTCAGCGGTAAATAATAGCATTATGGGCCCCGTCAATGACCTGAAGGGGCGGTGGACTAAAATTCAGGAAGAAAAATAAGAATAATTCAAAGATAGTATTTCTCCTGTGGTTCATTGACAGAATAGGAATAATAAAATATTCTAAATGCATTCGCAGAGTATCAAGATTTGAGCGAGGAGCCAAATAGAGGAGGCAAGGAGAAAACTCTAAGAAATGTGGTGTCCGCCCGAGGGGGAGATCAAGATAAATTTTGATGCTTCAAGGCTTATCAAGGGGGAGATCAAGATAAATTTAGAAATGGTTCAGGGGAGATATTATTGATTACAATGGCTACTATTTGGGTGTGGCTACCATCAACATTGCAGAGGCTTGGGTAACTTGGGAAACTCACAATTTGGCTGCCAAGTTCGGAGGTTCAGAAGTCATCATCAAAGGTGATTCGAAGCTTGTCATCATCAAAGGTGAATCAAACGACTGACTAGATTTCTAACCAAGCTCATTCTTGTCATGACTTTTTTCTTGGACTTGTGTCGATTTTAAGCGAGTGCACTAAATCCAAACTACCAAGAACACAGTAATCCAACCAAGTCTTTGATCCCAATTCCCAGCAATGCCACGTAGGAGAACAAATTGCCAAAATCATCCAACAAGACTAGATTTAGGGCAACGCATCATCTGAAATGCCCACTGGGATGATAGCATCGACCATTTTGTAACAAGAAATGATGACCATAAAATATCATATAGAGAACAGAGGGTGTTGACGAGTTCGGATCTGCGCCCCACAACGTCCCACAGCGCATCCCCCACATTGTATTGGGAACATCATCATCGGGTCTGATATTATCATCAGGAGATGTTCCCAATACACGGCGGGGATGCGCTGGGAGACATTGTGGGGCGCAGATGTGAACTCGGTTGGCTTTGACATTGAAAAAACAGGTTCACGATTAAAAATACATATCCCACTAGACGCTTTTGCTCCACATTCCCCTCCCTTGACAATGGGGTTAAGACCTAAATTTTGTTCAAGGAAATTATCAATGTCAACTACAACGGAATAAAAGGAATGGAAAAATCAGACAATAGCCAATGGAGAAAATAGTAAATTCTTCTGTCCATTGGAAAACAAATTTCTGATTTGAAGTTGGAAAATATATCATCACTTGCTGGGCCTCCCTCTTTTCCCAGCTTTGCTCTTCCCTCGACCTCGCTGAGAGCTTTTCTTCTCATCAGCAGGAGGCCTTCCCCGGCCACGACCTGTGCCTTTCTTATCTGCTGCAAGTCCTTTAGTGCCCCTACCTTGGGATCTACCAGAAGTTTTTCCACCCCGTTTTCCCTTCTTTTCTGTTTGGCCATTTGCATCCACCTCACTGCCTTCACTGTCATCATTGTTTGCATCCTCATCTGATGAATCTGATGAATCCTTAGACTTCTTCCTTTTCTTAGAGTTTGTAGAAGTTCCACTGTCACCCTTCTTAGTAGTTTTCTTAGTAGCTGGACTTGTGCTCTCAGGCTCACCACCTCCTGCAGCAATACTAAGATTTCTATGAGAAGATTCCCAAATTCCTGTAATAGGAAATTCTAGTACTTCCTTCAAATACAAAAAAGTTCATCATTGTCTAAGAAACCAAATTAACAACTTAAACCATCTAATTCATTATATTTTCTCATTCAGATGCAAAAAGAAAAAAAAAGAGTTGATGAGCTACGTGTTAAAAACTTAAAATGTACCAGTTCAAATTTATATGATCAAGATGACTCATCCTCAAACTTTTTATAACCTTCAGATTTAAGACTTCTCAGTCAACTTTAGATTACAAGTATCACTTTTTTGAGCTCCATCTAGTATTTCATTAATCTTTGATAATTTACAGAACCAATCAGAGAATTCAGGGTGGAAATTTTTAATGACATGCAAACATACCTTCACTGGAAGCTTTTCCATCATAAACATTGAGCTGCCAGAAAAGGAGAGAATCAGAAAGAAGTACTAAAAATAGAAATTAACCACAACAAGATCAATACCAGTAAACCGAGAAAATGCATTAATAATAAAGGACATCAAGTCTTGGGGCCCAGGAACATCAACCAACAAGACAACAACCCAGCAACAGAAAATTCCTATACTATGATACCCAGATGCCCACATATACCTAAGATACAGTTGCTTGGATGGGAAAATCATCTATTAATAAATAATAAATAAAATAAAGAGGAACCTAAACCATTTTCTTAGATTGAGAGTTATAACAAGATTGCTTGCATGGGCTAGATATGCATCTCCTCAACTATGACTTGAATTGTCTCCTTGTGCATACACATGTGAGGCCAAATCTTTCACTCTCATGGTCATGCATTGTGATTGCTCAATCCAAACAAATAGCCAATCTGATGAGGTTCTCCATTCTTGATATGAAGTCTACAATAACCCTATTTGGGTTTGCCTTTTCAATAATGAAGTAGGTTTGTGGCGCTATAAAAACAAAGTCAGCTGAGGAGGCTCCATGAGACTTACAGCCTTACCTCCTATAAGAAAATAGAATTCAACATTGGAAATGCACCCATTCCATGTTCGTCTTAAGACTAAAAGCCATAAATAAACTATGCACAAATGTGCTTTACCAAAAAAAAAAACTATGCACAAATGTTTGTCCCAGTTACCTCTTCAAGTCTGTCACCAACATTTGTTCTATCAACAATAACCATGGAATGGCCCAAACCACAGGAAACACTAAAAGAAATTACGCAATAAAATTGTGTCAATAGGTTTGTAACATGGAATATTTTGGACAAAAACGGAGCAGTGTCAACAATACATACCCAATAACATGCATACCCTCTAGGATGTCAACTTTCTTGGGAATTGCAGAAGACCTATTGTGTTAAAACAGCACAAGCATGAATTAATATAATAGTTGAGAGTGGTCGTAGAAGAGAAGTAACAGAAAGAAATGAATAGAATATCAGTATAGTCATCAAAATACTCATAATAGAGACTAACTTTGGTCCAGTAGGACCATATCCTAGCTCTCCACAATGAGCATAGCCCCAACTAATACACGAATCATCAGCTCCACAGAAATGATGCATAGAACCCGAATCCATGCAACGTATATGCCAGCCACTGATAACAATGACAAGTTAAAATGATCAAGTTATGGATAATAGCAAAGTTAAATCCCCTATGCGTTAATCAAGAAAATTATAGTCAAAAGCATGTATAATGTTTGACATTGTATGTTATTGAGAGAAACAACAAGAACACCATATCCAGACACTAATTAACAAGATTCACAGAAGCAAGAATAAAATGGATGTCGGACAAAAAAGAGTATCTTTATTTGGATCATTGATGATTCCGCTCTCTTATAGTGGACTTAAAAACTTTGGTGATCCTTCTTTACTTCTCTTAATTAATTAATTAAAAGATCTAGATTAAGAACAACATCTTCCCAGTAGAATTGGCCAGACATATGGCAGACAAAGGATCAGAATGGAGATATCTGAAACCTAAGAAAAACTATTCTCCAAGTTTGGACAGATATGACATGGAAAGTCTCTCGATACAAAAAATTTGCATATCAAGAGTTTCCTTCAACCAAAACTCTATTGGTTTTTATTATTTTGTTCTGATCTCGTCAGTAGAAACGTCCTATCAAGTACTATCATTTAAAACAACTAAAATCTATCAAATGTTTATACATAATATATCAGTAAGCCTGAAAACGATATGTATTGTATGATACACACCAATACATTTCAATATTTTGAAGCTTGCATGCAACAGATCACTTCTACTTACAGGTGCTGCCGATGGTCTTCTATGCATGTGACCAAACCAATACATTTTTCCACTCATCCATCTCAGCATACACATTAGTGCCACACTCATTTTATGGACATGTCTCTGTCCAAACCCATTTTGATGTTTTTGCTACACTCAAAGTTTAAATCTTTGAATGCATAGGAGCATATAAACACAGCTTTTAAGTAGATATGAGTAGATGTTCAGGACTGCTATCAGTCTTGAACCCTAATGGATTTCAGGTTCGGAAATAGAAGAAAAGGTATAGAGAAGAGAGGAGAAAGAGAAGAGAGAGCAGTAGAAAACACGAGTTGAAAGGAGGAGCAGAATCTTAATGTTCTGCCACCGCCACTTTATTTAGTATTTATAGGTTATGCTCATTACATGGAAAGGACAGATCTGCCCTTAGTATTTACATAACAAATAGAACAAATTAAAACTGAAATAACCAACTGACCACCAGCTAACCCTAGGATGACTAGAACACCTTCTACCCTACGAACATAGTGGGACCATAGCTGTGGGGCCCACATCAATGTTCTCTACACTCCCCCTCAAGTTGGGAATAAATGTTTATCATTCCCAACTTGGAGAGATCCGCCTCTAGCTTCTTCCTTGGTACAGCTTTGGTGAGGATATCTGCTAGCTGCATGTTGGATGTGATGTACGGGAGACACACTTCTTGTGATGAGACCCTCTCTCGTACAAAATGTCGATCAACTTCAATATGTTTAGTTCTGTCATGCTGCACCGGATTGTGTGCTATATTAATAGCCGCTTGATTATCACAATATAGCATCAGGGGCTTCTCATACTCAATACCCAACTCCTCAAGTAATGATCTCAGCCATAGAATTTCAGCCACTCCGTTAGCCATTGACCTGTATTCAGCTTCAGCACTAGATCGGGAGACAACACTCGGTTTTTTACTCCTCCAAGAGACAAGGTTACCTCCCACAAGAGCACAACATCCAGAGGTAGACCTTCTGTCATCAACACTCCCAGCCCAATCGGCATCCGTATAGACCTCTACCCGGGCATCTCTTCAAGTATGCTAATATTCTTTCTGTTGCAAGAAGGTGCGTGGTTCTAAGAGAATGCATGTACTGGCTGACAACACTAACTGCATGACTGATATCTGGCCGAGTGACTGCTTCAAACCATACAATGCCTTATTAAGCCGGCAGACCTTCTTACCTGTCTCTGTATCATAGAATCCAGGAGGCAATTGCATGTAAACCTCTTCCTGCAGGTCTCCATTCAGAAAAGCATTTTTAACGTCCATTTGGTACAAAGGCCAAGTGTGGCTTGCTGCAAGAGATAATAGAACTCGAATGGTGGTCATCTTGGCTACCGGGGCAAATGTCTCCAAGTAATCTATACCATAAGTTTGGGTGAACCCTTTTGCAACTAGCCAAGCTTTGTACCTCTCAATGGAGCCATCCGCATTGTGCTTCACAGTAAATACCCATCTGCATCCAACTGGTTTCTTTCCTTTGGGCAGATCAACTAGCTCCCAGGTATTATTTTTCAACAGGGCATCCATTTCAACTTGCATTGCACCTCTCCACTCCGGAACTGATAGGGCTTCTTGCATTGTTCTTGGAATAGGGACATTAGCAACGGAAGTAAGGTAGGACCTGTAGGAGGGAGATAGGCGATCATAGGATAAAAACTGGGAAATGCAGTGGACTGTAGATGTGGTGCAATGGGAAGGTCAAGGTCGTCTGCAAGAGGTGAAGTGGCAACAATGGAAGGAGTCACTGTGGGCCCTGGGACTGTAATACCTGGACTTGGAGCCACAGAAGAGGTTGGAGCTGGCCTGGACTGTTGATGACCGGGATCAACCTGCCTGCATCGCCTGTGATAGACTCTCAACTCCTGATCCCTCTGATCACCCTCACTACTGCAACCCTCATCACCCAATGGAATAGGTAAAGGAACAGCCCCAAAAGTATTAACCCTATCCTCATTGCGCTCCCCCTGAAGAAAAGAACCCAAATCCCCACTCTCACTGCTCTCCCCCGAGGAGAAACCCGAGAATAATAGGGTGTCTCCTCAAAGAAAGTGATATCCATGGAAACAAACTTCTTCCCTGAGACAAGAGCATAGCAGCAACAACCCTTCTAAGTTTGTGCATAACCAAGAAAGATGCATTTGGAGGCCTTTGGTTCGAACTTGGAGTGATGGGGTCCGAGAAACTAAACAAAACAAGTACAACCAAATGTTTTAAGGGGAACAGTAAACAACTCCTCCTTTGGGTATAAAAGGGAAAAATGAGGTTTCATATCAAGAACCCGGGAAGGAACCCGATTAATAAGATATACCGCCGTGAGGATAGCATCACCCGAGAAGCGAATAGGAACATTGGAGGTAAACATAATACTTCTAGCCACCTCCAAGATGTGCCTATTCTTCCTTTCTGCAACCCCATTCTGCTGAGGTGTATGAGGGCAAGTGCTCTGGTGGATAACCCCATGATTAAAAAGGTAAGATGCCAATGGCTTAGCAAAGTATTCCTTTGCATTATCAGATCTAAGAACTTTGATCTTGGCATCAAATTGGGTTAGAATCATTTGGTGGAAGTTTTGGGTCAGGGCGGGAACCTCATCTCGTGAACGCATAAGATAAACCCAAGAAAACTGAGTATGATCATCAACAAATAATAAAAAATATCTGTACCCACCCATAGAAGGGATGTGATATGGCCCCCAAACATCAGTATGCACAATATCAAAAGAACTATTACTCCTTTTATTACTCAATGAATAAGAGTTTCTACAATGTTTAGCAAACTCACAACTTTCACATTTCAACTAGGACAACTCAACAGACTCAAACAAAGTAGGGAACAGACTCTTTAAGGACCGAAAAGACAAATGACCCAATCGGTTATGCCAAAGCATAACCGGACTCGCAATCTGAGAAACAAGTGACTTCTTATCCACTGACTCTTCCCAACGAGAACTCTCCCCGAGCAGATAGATCCCATTCGTCTCACGGCCAATCCCAATCATCTTCTTCATCTCCAGGTCCTGAAAAACACATCGGTCAGGAAAGAAAGTTACTGAGCAGTTCATATGTTTGGTAATACTACTAACTGAAAGAAGGTTAGTATCAAGTTTAGGGACATGCAAGACAGAAGACAAGGAGATAGTATTCGACAGTTTGATGTCACCCTTGCCAGAAATGGGGACAAGAGAGCCATCAGCAATAGATACTTTATCCCTACCAGAAGATAAATGATAAGTGGTAAACAATGAAGGCAAGCTAGTCATATGGTCGGATGCACCTGAATCTATTACCCAATAGGGTTCAATAGTACCTGGAGCTGAGGCATGGTAGACTAAGGCTCGTATACCTGAATGTGCGAAAGCATATGTAGCAGGGGCTGATGGTGACTGCGGTGACTGAGCTGATTTCCCAACTTCCTTTTCCAACTGTATTAGAGTAGCCCAAACTGCAGCTAATTTCTCTAAGGGTGTGCCTCTTGTGCCAGACGAGGATGCTGAATCAGTAGTCACGGCCACATGAGCATTACCCTTCTTGCTTCTCAACTTTGCCAAGACCAAATGAGGATGCAGCTTCCAACATATTTCTTATGTGTTTAGGTTTCTTACAATGCTCACATACCACATCCCTTTTATCTTCCTTCTTCCTGTCTCTCTCTGAATCACCCCCTGATTTGGGTTTAACAGCTGCAAGGGCCGGTGTAAGAGGCTGAGGTTGCATCATGACTTTCCTCCTGGTCTCTTCACTATGCACTAAGGAGTATGCCTGAGAGAGGGTCCTCAACTTTGCCAAGACCAAATGAGGATGCAGCTTCCAACATATTTCTTATGTGTTTAGGTTTCTTACAATGCTCACATTCCACATCCCTTTTATCTTCCTTCTTCCTGTCTCTCTCTGAATCACCCCCTGATTTGGGTTTAACAGCTGCAAGGGCCGGTGTAAGAGGCTGAGGTTGCATCATGACTTTCCTCCTGGTCTCTTCACTATGCACTAAGGAGTATGCCTGAGAGAGGGTCACACTATCTCTGGTCAAAATTTGTTGCCACACAATATCATACTCTGAATTCAGGCCAGCCAGAAACTCAAACACCCTGTTTGTCTCAATGTGCTTTCTATGGGTTTGTGCATCTTTGTGACTCTCCCACTCAAGAGTCTCTAAGTGATCAATCTCATGCCACAGGGACTTCAAGGTAGAGAGTTTCTCTCCTTGTTTAAGAGTATTCACTTCACATTTCAATTCATATGCTCTGGCAACATTAAGGGGTTGGGAGTAAGTTTCTTTCATAACATCCCATATCTCCTTGGTTGTCTTTGCCTACAAGTAATTTCGGTTGATATGAGGCTGCATAGAATTACACAGCCATGTCATAACCAAGTAGTTTTATTGGACCCACTTGGTATACATGGGGTCTCCCTTGGAGGGTTCTTTCACATTTCCCAAGAGATACCCTACTTTACCCCTTCCCCCAATAGCCATCATGGCTAATTGGGCCCATTCCAAATAGTTTGATCCATCAAATCTTACGGTTGTAATATGAAAACCTGTCTCAGAAACACCACCATAACTGTTGTTCCCAAAACTGCCTTCTGCCTGATTCTTAAACTCCATTTCGGTCAAGAACCAACAGTCTCAAAAAATAGGGTTACTACAGTCAAAAACAACACTTGGACTATCAATCACAGTCAAAAAATTAGTATAGAACCAATATGTATTCACGGTATATGTGCATGAAACAGGTATAAGTCTGATCTGAAACCAATTAGCAGACACAACAGCAATAGTCCGTATAGTTTTCACCCCTTAGAATAGTTCGAAACTCCCCAAAAAAATCTGAAAACAGCTTGGAGAATAATCTGATATGCTAAAGCAGAATTAGGGTTTTAATCAGTCCTTAAAAGAAAATTCTCAACCGCACATTCCAGGCAATACCATACGGATAAGACTTGTAGTAGGGTTAATATGAAACCCTAAAACTGATCAATGTTGAGGAGAGAATTTAATAAAAAACTTCACAGGTAGATCACAAGGTTCGGCCCAGCATTAGGGTTTGCCGCAAGGTTAATACAAAACCCTAGAGAATAGAAGAAAGAAAACCCTAGAGTGGTTCGGCCGCCCTTTCTAGATAGGTCCAACCTATCTTCTCTGATAGTACTTCTCTCAGAAAATAAAAACTTACAAGAGAATGTTGTTCGCTGCCTTCCAAGGTTACCCAAACCCTAGCCTTCTCTGATTCTTCCTGATCACCAACACTCTGCAACCGTGGCAAATCTTCAAACAGCTGCTAAACCCTTTGGCGATCTCCAAGAATCAGTCAACGAACTCTACTTTCTCAGCTTCCAGCCTTAGATGGTTCTCATGTGGTCGGCTGGACTAAACTCACATGAGAAACCCTAGCTCTGATACCAAGTAGACGTTCAGGACTGCTATCAGTCTTGAACCCTAATGGATTTCAAGTTCGGAAATAGAAGAAAAGGTATAGAGAAGAGAGGAGAAAGAGAAGAGAGAGCAGTAGAACACAAGAATTGAAAGGAGGAGCAGAATCTTAATGTTCTACCGCTGCCACTTTATTTAGTATTTATAGGTTATGCTCATTACATGGAAAGGACAGATCTGCCCTTAGTATTTACATAACAAATAGAACAAAATAAAACTGAAATAAATAACAACTGAAATAACCACCACTAGCTAACCCTAGGATGACTAGAACACCTTCTACCCTACGAACACAGTGGGACCATAGCTGTGGGGCCCACATCAGTGTTCTCTACAATATGCCCTCTGAATCATTGGATATTATTAAAACTGACAAAGTTGCATATAAAAATCAAGTCCTTAAATAACACTCTTGAAAAAAAAAAAGTAACAAGTAACAACAGGAAAAATGCATATACAAACATAGCACTCCTAATACAAAGGAAAACAAATAAGGCATCAGGTGGGACCTTAAATCCATAACAGGCTTAGGATACATCCAGTCATCGCCTGTGTTTTTTATTTTGCCCCACATATACAACTGCCCCCCACCTGGAAAGAAAAAGGATGTGATCATCATTACTAGCCAAACAAAATGTAGATATTCAAATTCAACATAAACTTGTTAGTAGAGTTCTAACACAAATCAATAAAAACAAAGCATGCAGAGTATCAATCATATTACTTACATATATTCAGCAAAAGACAAATCAAAAGAAATTTGGAAAACAAATCAAGCCAGATGGCAACACATTCTAAATTTGGGGAAAAATCAACAATTAAATAGTTAATCAACAAAATAGCATGATTTATGCATTCTAACCTTTCAAATAAATGTAATTTTCTCAACCTTAATTGTCATCATGCCATAATATGCTACCTTATATCTTAAAACAAGATGACATGTCCACTTATGGAAGATATAAAGAGAATAATGTCTATAATCATGGACTCGTGACAATACAACCATCTCAAAAGTTTAGATCATTTGTTTCTTTTCTCCCCCTCAACTCATCTTTCCTAATTATATTATAGGGAGACCATTTGGGCCCACCTTTTATTCAATTTGATACCAGGGCGTGGCAATTTTCCCCATCCCCAACGGGGACCCAACTTCCCCGACCCGATGGGGCCAGGGATGGGGATTGTTTTGGCGGGGCGGGGAAGGGGACGGGGATTAATAGGAATCCTTGGTTGGGGAATGTTATTTATATTAAATATACTATTATATTATATATATCAAAACATATATAAAGCATTATTTATAAATTAAATTTTTTATTTATCTTAATTTATTTTAAACAAATAATGTTATCTGAAAACATTTCGGGGATTTGGGTCCCCACAAGGAACCCATCCCTGTCGAGGATCGGGGATGGAGGACAAATTTTACCTCCGGCAGGGATCGAGGACGGGAATAGGGGTTAATTTCATAACCGGGGACAGGGATGGGGAATATGATCCCCGCCCCAAACCCACCCTGTTGCCATTCCCAAGGGCGTTCATCAACATCAAGGAGAAAAAACCTCCTTTTATTCAAATTGTTAGCGTACACATTAGAGGATATGCACCTCCTCTGAAACATGCACAGCTTTTAATTAGCCTAAGGTTCTTCTTTGATCAAATGTTTAGGTACCATGAAACTTGACAGAGAAGCCCCAGTTATTCAAGTATTAATTATCATAAGATAAGTAAGATCACTTGATAGATCAACCTTCAATTATTTTTCCCACCATTAAAGAATTATGCAATGAGACCACGAACAACATTGGATTTGTTCCATGATTCTAGATAAAGAACAGAAATTCAATCTTATTCCCTATCCACCCCTTGATCATCTGTACATGTAATTAGGAAAATTCCAGGCCTAGGCCTTTCTAGGTTGTCCTTATTTCTAATGCAGGCAAGTGAAGAGGCAGTGAGTAGATTTTTTGTATCATCAATAGAAACAAGGTACTTGGAACCAAAACCCATAAAACACTCAAAACAAGATACATCCAAAATTGGAATATCAGAGATCACTTTCTATCATAATCTGCCTTGAACTCGCCACCATATTTAGAAATTAGTAAGAATATAAGTTACTTGGTCAATTCAGGCATGCTTAAATTCACCACACCTTTAAGTAGTCCACAAAATTGAAATATATCATATCTCCTACCAAGGCCCATTTAAGATGCAACTAAATTTAAGAAGATGTAACTAAATCAATTAAGCATGGCGTAATTCAAGGTGGAACATTATGACGGAATCACGGAACGATGAAACTCATTTTAAGAAGTTGGACCCATCTTGGCCTACAGATGTACTAAAAAAACCAACCAACCAAAGGACAATAGAGCCTATATGGCAAACTGCAGGACTTGAAGATACAGGTGTATTTTGCCGATATATATAAAACCATTAAAATAATAATGAAACTAAAAGCAATGATGAAATCCCTTTCTTCTATTTACTGGTTTGGATCAGAAGACACATAAAAAAGTTGGATGAAATACTGAAAGCCAAGACAGAACTGAACAAGAAAGTAAATCCCATATATGAGAAAATTATACGACTTCCATTAATACAAATGCAAGTGTTTGACAATGAACAAGTATTTCCTACAGGAGACAGTAATAACATAGAAATCGTAAACTGTCACCCTCACATTCATGGAATCAAGTAAGTTTGCAAACACAATAAGGATTTATGGTTTCATTGTCAAAATAAATGCTATGCATCCAGGAACCATAATGTACACATGCACCAACCATAGAACAATCCGGACCATTTAATAGAAATTCTTTTAATAGCATCAATCCAATTATAATATCTTAAACGATTGAGGAGTTGAAACATAGAATGTAACAAAAAAAGGTACACAATATCAAGCAGGATCATTAAATAGGTTCTGAATTCAGACAACAGCCATCACAACTTTTGTTGTGCAAAATAAGAACATTTTACAGTTCTAAATTTTCACAAAAAAAAGAAATAAAATGATTGATTTTCTTCTCATCGATATAATGAACAAGCAAGAATCATGAATTAAACAGAAGAATTTCAACTAGATACAACATTGATTTAATTCCTATACAATTAAGAGATTGCAATGCTGTCAATGGACTGGGTTTGGTCAGGGTCAGGGTAGACCAGTCCCAACCTGATATGACCAAATAAAACTCTACTTAGTGGTTACAATTCACAGCTGTACTTTTAACCTAAAATTTGACAACAAAACTACAAAACTACTAATTTGTTAAATTGGCACATTTTGGACAATCATAATATGATCATACTACAAGTATATCATGAAAAAGTAGTAATCTTTTATGATAAAGGAGAAAGATGAGTATTACACTGGGGTGTCTTTGTGACATATCAATATACATGTGCATACAACCGATTATAGATATACAATTGTATATATAATTATGGTATCCAACCAATTATAACCGGAGAACAAAATGCAGACTCTGACCCAATATAATTGAGTGAGGTCCGTTTGGGTCTGACCAGCCCATTGACAGCCCTGAGAGAGAGAATGATATTGAACTCAGAAATTTCATAAGCCAACGTACTTAGACAGTAAAACTGAGGGAGAATGATATTGAACCCCGAAAAGAGGAAAGTTTTATTTCAAAACAATATCAGAAATAGTTTTTCCAGTAAAAAGTGTAAGAATAAGCAGCTGAACAAGAGATTGGGGGGTCTTATTCTTCTCTCTTAAACCTGGAGTAAGAGTTTCTCAATCCAGATGGCAGTATCAGTCCCTACTCCCTAATGTGTTATAGTCGCACATACACACATTTTGCCAAGTCCAGTGCAAATGGCTCAGTTCAATTATCACCAATGTAAATTGTAAGATCCAACTAACTTAGCACAAATGAGTTTCAGGAGTTGTAACAATCTAGCTAGGGATAGGATTCCCACCCGGCCCAATTTAGACATTGAAGGACTCAATTGGGACATAAAAACAATGATCAAACCAAGATTTCAGATAACAAGGTCCAAAGATTTTAGCATAACAGGGACTCTAAAGGCCAACCAGAGAGAACAAGAAACCTTAATGAAAAGGATACCCTAAATAAAACAGAAGGGAAGGCAAGTATCTACCAGCAGTGCATGCAGAACTAACAGAACCAGCTGAAACCACCGCATCAGGAGGTAGAACATTCTGCCGCTGAAATACTTCAACACGACGTGGAATCCACTCATCCTTCTGCTCTCTATGTCCAAGCCTACATGTAACCAACTAAAACAGTTACATGCATAATCAGGAATAAGGGCAAAAAAGTGAAACACAATCTAGATTAAGCTCCCCCATTATCTCCCATATTTTGGGGGGTCACGGTAACAAGCATAGAAGAATGATAAATATGAAACAGCATTTGTTAACATCCAAACCTTCCATAGCCGCCAAATCCCCACCTGAATATGCACCACAAAGGAAAAAAATAGTTAATTCAGATGGAAAAGATTTTTTTTCAGGAGGTTTATCAACCCATCAAGAGAAGCCAAGAAGACTTAAAGAAACAAGAGGGACATACGTGTATACAAAGCCTTTTGAATCCACAGCAACTGGCTCTCAAAATCAAGAATGGGTGTTAATAAAAGTAAAATGATACAAACATCTCCATACAGAGCAAGTGACAACAGGAACAAGAAAGAGGTGCAAACAGGAGGGAGGAGGTTCCAAATTACCTGTATGGTTTGTTCCACATGCAACTTTGACAATGGTTTCTCCTGCAAGAGAAGCAATTGCTCTTGGACGAGGTTGAGGTTCATATGCAAGCTTTACTGAGCTTTCTTTTGCATTATACTGCAAAGACATCCAATATTCCATGAAGATTCAAAAAAAAAAGAAATCAAGGAAAAAATAACCAAACCTTTCTACCTCATTGTCTGTTCCATGACCTAGTTGCCCATACTGTGGAAGACCTGCAGTTCTGAAAACCAATAACCAGTTTGCAAATCAACAAGCATGTCAAGCAACTAGGAACTTCAAATCCATAAATCACCAAATAAAAAACAAAACTGTGGGATATCTACAAACCATACAATATAGAAGATCCTTGGAGAGAAGATAGCCACACGGTAAAGTCACCCCCACAAACAGCATTTGTGACTTCAGAAACCAGACAGCGGACTGGAGATGGCTCAAATTCTACAGAAATTAAATCAGAAATAATATTAAAATAGAAGCTGGATGCCTTTAAGGAGACGTTGATTTATAAGCTTTGCACAGATATAGCAATCAAGAAAAAGTATTCTTGCGTCAAAATAGAAAGCTCAATGGAACAAAAAATCACTAAAATTCACTTGGATCAAGATGGAAAATTTTATATCCTTCAAGGTTTACAATTGAAGATGAAATCAACAATTACAGAAGCAATGAGTAGATAAGAATTATAAGTTCCTATAAACATGATATATAGATTTATTATTCACAAAGGACAAAATTGATGTACTTCAAACAAAAGTTTCGATTAAACATTTGTTAGAAAAATAAAGCTTTACAAAGATTAGGAAAGACTATTAAATGCAAAACAAGAATTAGTTTTTACATTAATTGTAGGTCTATAGGCTGTAAACACATTATCCTACAAAAATAAAGCTTAATTGGAAAAGAATTGCTATCAAAGACTGCAATTGCAATTGATTATGAATGACCTGGGGAAGGGGAAAATGAGTATAAATGACAAAAAAGGATGGCACTGGTCTCCTACAGTGTAAACCCAAAGTGCAATGCCTCCTAGACTAAAAGGCAGCACCAACTGTTTTCTAGTATCACCCAAACATATCAGTGAAAACATTTCCAACAGTGACAAATATTTTTACCAGCGTGAAAACATTTCCAACAGTGACAAATATTTTTAGCAGCAATACTGATATAAGACAAAAATAAGTTAATGTTTTTTTTTTTTTTTTGATAGGAAACGGTAACTTTCATTAGATAAAACCATAAGAAACAACTGTCACCTTCCAAAGTAAAAGGTGACCCCTGAATAACAAAAATCTTACAACACTGAACAAAACAAAAACTCCCGATTCACCCCTTGTTTTGCTAGGTTGTCAGCTAAAGCATTTGCTGACCTCCTAATACACTTTCGCATCCAGCTCCCTTGTGAGGCTCAATAATTCCTTTACCTGTTGTCTAAGGGACCACGTTCTCAAACTATTTGATTGCAGCCAACCTACTACTAATTTTGAATCCCCCTCCACTTCCAACTGTTGGAAACCCAATTGCTTGGCCCATCTGAGCCCCTGGAGGAGCACCAAAACTTCAGCTCTAAGCAAATTCCCCACACCTGTTGGGCCAGAATACAGAGCTAGGATTTTTCCTTCCGCATCTCTAAACACACCCCCTATTCCAGAAGGTCCGGGGTTCCCAATAGAGCTGCCATCAAAGTTCAGTTTGACATGACACTGCAAAGGAGGGGACCAAACTGCTTGTATGGTAGGTGATGAAGTAGAAGATCTTGCTAAATAATCCAGCCTCTAGTCAAATCATCTGTAGAGACATCCTTGAACAAGTCAAGAGTTTTCAGCCAATGTACTGCCTTGATGGTGATCCCTTCAATAACTTCAGAAGCTGATTTTTCTTTCCCTAGGAAAATCCTATTGTTTCTCTCTTCCCATACTGCCCACAAGATAGCTGCCCTCATTGTTCTCCACATCACCCTTCCTTTCTTCTTTGGTTGTCGAAAAAGGCTAGGGTCAAATAAATCTGCTACACTTGTGGGAGGATTCCACCTAAGAACCAATCCCAAATTAGAGCACTAAAAGGACAAGAAATTAATAGGTGATTCACCATCTCACCATTCCTCAAACAAAGGCTACAGACATGAAGTGACAAGCACCAATTTGGTCCCTTTCTTTAAAGCACCTCCAAGCTATTGATTTTTTGTAGAATCACTTCCCAACAAAAAGCCCTTACTTTTGGGGGGACCGGAACACTCCAAACTTCTTTAACAGGAAAAGAGGAAACCAGGTTAGAAGGAAGGACCAAAGCATTGAAAAACGAACAAGAAAACTACCTGTTGAAATTTCTGCCCACACTCTACAGTCCAAAGAGGAGTGGTCTAGAAAAACTGAACTTAGAAGAGAAAAAATATCAATTGCTGAATCCACTTCTGAGTCCCTCAACCCTCTCCTTAGTCCCAAATCCCAAGAATCCCCAAAAGTACAAAAAGAAGAGATAAATTGAGATCTTTTCAAAGAAAGGGAATAAAGGTTTGGGAATCTATCCTTAAGAGGAGATTCCCCAATCCACAAGTCCTCCCAAAAAAGAATTTTATTACCCACACAAGCATCATACCTGATGAAAGGATAGAAGAAAGGCAAAATACCAACAATATCTTTCCACGGGGAAAAACGCGAAGCCCTTGGGTAGAGTCCAGCGTCCCATCCATTTGCTACCATTCCATGAATACTTCTTATCACCTTATGCCATAGACTCTCTTGCTCCTTAGGAAACCTCCATAACCATTTGCCTAACAAAGCTGCATTTCTTATTCTAATATTTCCAATCCCTAAACCCCCTTTGTCTTTCTTTCTAGGCACCACTTCCCATTTTACCTTGTGATCCTTTTTGGTATCTCCAAGCTCCCACAGAAAATCTCTCATTATTTTTTCAATCTAGTTTGCAATCTTAACAGGCAATTTGAAGGTAGACAAAAAGTACATTGGCAAATTTGCTAGTGTTGACTTAATTAGAGTGATTCTACCCCCCAAAGAGATGTAGTTCCTTTTCCAACCCGCTAGTCTTTTTGAGAATCTTTCCAAGACTAGGTACCAAAAGCTAACAGACCTCGGATTTCCTCCCAAAGGTAAGCCTAAATACTTAAGGGGCTATTCACTTACCTCACAACCTAGAGATCTAGCCAACGATGCCACCTGACCTTCTTGCCTATTAATTTTAGCTACACAACTTTTATTTCAATTTACTCTCAAGTTGGAGACCTTTTCAAAATTCTTTACCAAGACCTTTAAATTTTCCAACTCCTCCGGATCTCCTTCACAAAAGAGAATTAAGTCATCAACAAATTGAAGGTGGGTTACAACTATTTCCTTCCTCCCTACTCTCCACCCTCTAATCAAATTTCTAGCATCGGCTCTAGTAATCTGGACACTCAACACATCAACTATCAGGGTGAAAAGGAAAGGAGAAAGAGGGTCCCCTTGTCTTAATCCTCACTTTGTCGGAAAGAAATCCTTGGCTACCCCATTTACTAGAATGGAGTAGTGACATGAAGAGATACAGCCCTTAACCCACATGCACCACCTTTCTCCAAATCCTCTGATGCTCAATACTTCCAGTAAAAAGTTTCAATCCACCAAATCATAGGCCTTCTCCAAATCCAGTTTGCAAATCAAACCCTTTTCTCCTTGTCTTTATCTGTAATCCACACATTCATTGGCAATAAGGATCTAATCAATAATTTGTCTTCCTGACACAAATGCCCCTTGGTTCGGAGAAATCAAGGAAGGTAGTACCTTTTTTATTCTTTCTGCCAAGACCTTTGATATTACCTTATACATACTCCCAATAAGGCTAATGGGCCTAAAATCCTTTGGGTGGTTTGCATTTATCTTTTTAGGAATCAAAGCTATGAAAGTAGCATTGGCACCCAAATTTATCTTACCTCTCTCAAAGAATTCCAAGAAGACCTCCATTAAATCACCACCTATAATATCCCAACAATTTTGGTAAAAGGCCACCGTGAAACCATCTGAGCCTGGGGCTTTAGATCTTTCCATTGAAAAAATAGCATCTCTTACTTCTTGGACTTCAAAATTCTTTTCTAGTTGATCCATCAAAACTCTATTCCTAGGTAGCCAATCAAGATCAGGGATTTCTTCTCTCTCTCTCTTCTTGGGCTGTCATAAATGGATTTGAAATGCTCCACAAAGGCTCTTGATATCTCCTCCTCATTTGTAATCACTTCCCCATTCCATTCTAGCCTCCCCACAAAGTTCTTCCTCTTCCTTCCATTTGCTAAGGTGTGAAAAAATTTGGTATTCCCGTCTCCCTCATTCAACCACTTACACCTAGATTTTCGTCTCCAACTTATCTCCTCTTTCCTTATGATTTCCTTCAATTCTTGTTTCAGCTTCCAATGCTCTTCCCTCTCTCCTACTGTCATTCTCCTCTCTGCCTCACCTCCATCAATTTCTTGAATCCTATTGGCAATCCATTCTTTTCTTTCTTCCACTCTTCCAAATTCCTCCTTATTCCAAGCTTTGATTCTAGCTTTTAGGGCATGCAGCTTTTTATAGAACTTGTACCATTTCCATCTGAATTCCACTTGGTCTTCTTCCCACCACAGTTGAACCTTTTTTATAAAATCAGGATGTAGCAACCACATGTTCTCAAACCGGAAGGGACATGGCCCCCCTCCTATGTTTTCTTGGAATAACCTAACTGGACAATGGTCTGAGGTAGGTCTAGGGAGAGCCCTCATTGCTAGTCCCCTCCATGCAGATTCAAATTCTGAAGAGAATAAGAATCTATCTAATTTACAACACAGAGGTTCTTCTTGGAAATTGGAACATGTGAAGTTTGCTTGCAACATAGGTAGCTCTCTCAATTCATATGAGTCCACAAAAAAGTTGAACTTTCTCATACTAGAGGTCACCCTATGATTTGAATTGGTAGTTTCATTTAGGAATCTTATGGCATTAATCACCCCCCAGACACCACGGTTCATTCCACAAACCCCTTATGGCTGCAAGCTCATCCCAAAAATCATCTCTCTCCCTATATGAGTTAGGTCCATAGACATTGGTTAAGGCCCACTCAAAACCATCCTCTTTCCTTCTCAACTTGATTGTTACTGTAAAATTGCCAATTAATTCTTTAATACACTCCATTTCTTCATTCTTCCATATTGTGATGATGCCTCATGATGCTCCCCATGATTGTGTAAACGCCCAACTTAACCCTCTAGCTAACCAAACACTCTTCACCCATCTTCTATCCACCTCTGTTAGTTTTGACTCTTGAATTAAGAAAAATGGTCGGTTTCTCTTTCCTAAGGACTTCCCCCTAATTACACTTCTTTTTCTCAAGCTCCCTAAACCCCTCACATTCCAATTGATTATCTTCATGGAAAACATTAAGATCATTGGAGAGGTGAGATGGGGAGTACGGGAGAGGAGAGAAACTTCAGGCTGGTAGGGAGGTGGCGTGTGGAGACAACCATTGAAGCAAAAAAATTCCTATTCGAGCAGGGAAGGACAAAGGGGGAGGCTCATCTGAAAATCAGAGAAGGCAGTAGGCGACAGTCTTCCTACCAGGTGAAGTGTGTCTTTGGTTGAAAGGATTTGTTGAAGGAACTGTTAATTCCATCCGGGAAGAAGGATGGAAGAACTCGGTGATCTGTCGGGGAAAAAGATTTGAGTCTGTTCTAAGAAGAAATGGAAGAGGGTGGTTTATTTCGGTTACAGAGCAATTTGGCATTAACCAAAGCCAAGTGAATTGTATTCCAAAAGGGAAAAAAGGGCAAGGTTGGGCTTCCTTTTCTCTCAGTCTTCAAGCGTTTCCTGTGGAGATTGAGAGGAAAGTTCCAGTGGAAGTTTCTGTTAGCAAGCCAGTAAAAAATGTCCCCTTAAAGTCTTGTTCCCTGGAGCCTCATAAGAATCAAAGTCCGGAAACATTGGTAGCTAGTTCAACTAAACACTCAAGAATAGCATTTGAAGAAGGGAGAGGCAAGTGGGAAAACAAGATGGTCTTAATGGCAGATAAGGAGATAAGGGATTGGTCAAAGATACTAGTTGCAGTTGCTGAGAAACTGGGCCTAGAAGAAGAAGCAATGCTACTACCCTTTGCAGAGAAGAAAACCATATTAGATGTTGGTAATAAGAAATTGAACTCTTGCACCGTCCAAGTAGAAGGATGACTAATACAGGTTCAAAACTGGATTCCAGTTTGCAACGAAGTAGAGCCAAAAGTTGGTAGTCTTCTGATCAAGCTTCTAGGGCTACCCTTTAATCTCTGGAACGAACCTACTCTCAGGAGACTCACAAGAGCTTTGGGGGGTGTCCTACTGGAGGTGAACTTGAGGTGCTTGCGTGCTGTAGAACTCAAAGTCGCAGGTATCAAACCAGAAAATGTGCCTTGTTCCTTTGAAGTGCACTCAGATGGTGCTTGGTACAGAGTTTGGGCGGCCTCAGAAGCTGAGGCGTCGCTGTGGGGAAGACGAACAGAGGAAGGAGACGGAGAGGAGCTCGCAGGTTGGAGCACACATGGCTCTCAATTCAAATTGAGTTTATCAATTCAAAGAGGAAGGGGAACAGTCGCAGGGAGGGTACTTGTATCGAAGCCTTCCCTTTAAGGCTATCAATTCAAATTTCTTTGAAAATAAATTGAGTTTCAGGGGTGGCCCTTCCTTTGCTGACGTGGCCAGAAGGGGAAAAGGGTGAGCAGTTTACATTAAGAAATCCTTTTCTGAACTGGCTGTAACAAAAACTGAACTGGCTAGAAAAAGAGATGAGCCAAGAGGGGAACCCGGTTGCACCTTTAAGAGGCCCACATAACAACTTAAGTTATCACGTGAGGTGGTTTTGTGAAAATTCAATGATAGATGAAACTTGTCATCTATCATCGTCTAAGGAGGGTTCGGCTGAACACCTGAAACACCAGAACAGACGTGTGATAGGGGGTAATCAGACTCTGAGTTGGGTATGTAGACAGGCCGGTGACAAGCAGCTCAGAGAATGATTGTGATGAGAATTCAGAAAAGTTTGAAAGTTTGGGCAGCTCGGAAAATGAAGATAATATTGAAGATCAAAACAGGGGAACGTTAAATCTGGAACTTCTGTTTCTTGAGGAGGCAGTGGGGGAACAAAAGGAAAAAGGGGAGTGGGTGAACGAAACAAACACCTGTAACAGAGCAGCCCTTAGCCCAAAACTGGACGTGCCCCTCCCAAGTTCTAGTGTCTTACAAGAATCTGAGAAGGAGTCAGCCCGGGTTAAATCTGAACTGAACAAGAGTACATCACAGAGAGGGCAAACAATTGGGTACAAGAAGAGCTCTTTGTGCAGACCAAGTAACGGGGATTAATTTCCTCCAATCCAAAGAGATAGAGAACCCCAATTTCTCTGAACAGGGAGTAACAACCAATCTTCCTCGTTTGAATACCCCTCTCCACCACCCTCAGTTGATTTCAGGTATTTTTGTTAACTCTGTCAATTCAGTTTTTGCTACTGATGAGTGCTCTGTGTCCCTTGTTCCAGAGTTCATTTCTCAACCAAGTGTCGAGGCCCATGGTCAGAAAGCCA
Source organism: Nelumbo nucifera (assembly GCF_055504915.1). NCBI lineage: Eukaryota > Viridiplantae > Streptophyta > Magnoliopsida > Proteales > Nelumbonaceae > Nelumbo > Nelumbo nucifera. Next base: position 54,111,230 of record NC_142654.1, read on the forward strand.
CAGTGAGGGTACAAGGGGATCAGAAAGGGGAGGAAGTGGTGGAGAAAATTTGTAGGGAGACAAAGATTTGGGAAATCATTGAGGGTCTAATGGGTGAAGTGGAAAGGAAGGAAATGCAGAGGGGGTTTACAAAAGGGATAGAAAGGACAAATGATGGAGGATATAAAGAAAGGAGTGAGAAGAACCCTGGGAGTGAGAAGAGAGGAACTTTAGACAAGGAGGAAACTAGCAAGGAAGAATCAGTTGCAGAATTTGTGCAAAAGCTGGGGTGTAAATTGAAGAATCCAAATGATTAAGGTAAAGAAAAGAAAGTTGAGCGAAGTAGAGAAGTTGAAAAGAGATATTGAGGGGGACAAGAAGTTTGAGGTGAGAGGGAATAGAAGGAAAGGGGTTAAGTAGAGGGTAGAGGAATTGGGGTTGAGCTTGAGAAGTTAAAATGAGAATTCTAAGTTGGAATGTGAGGGGCTTGGGTAGTGTTAGGAAGAGAGCAAGAATTAAAGAGGTGATTAAGAAGTTTAACCCGGATGTGGTAATGATCCAGGAGTCTAAAAGAATGGATTTTGATTGCAAATGGGCAAGGAGTGTGTGGAGAGATAGGGGAATCAAGTGGGTGGCCGCTCCATCTTGGGGATCCTCAGGCGGGATTGTAACACTGTGGAAAGAAGATATACTAATCGGCTTGGAGAAGCTAATAGGTGATTACTCTGTTTGCCTGAAGCTCAGACAGGTGGAAGACGGGTACGAATGGGTAATAACAAACGTTTATGGCCCCAATAACAAACGTTAGGGGCCTCTGGGAGGGACCGTGGTGTGTAAGGGGAGGATTTTAATGTAGTGTGGTTTACAGAGGAAACCAACAACCCCGAACAGAGAGTGACAACTAGTATGAAAAAGTTCAACCATTTTGTGGATACTTTTGAGCTTAAAGAAATTCCACTCCTAAATAATTTCACTTGGTCCAACCTTCAGTCGAGGCCAGTATGCTCCAAGCTAGACAGATTCTTGTTCTCAACAGACTGGGAGGAACATTCGGGTAACCTAGTATCTAGGGCACTCCCGAGAATTACTTCAGACCATTGGCCTATAGTGATGTGTAAGGAGGAATTGAGAGGTGCTGGACCCACTCCATTCAGGTTTGAAAATATGTGGTTAACCTATCCGGGATTCAGTGAGAAGATCAGGGAGTGGTGGGAACAATCTAATCCGGTAATAGAGTGGGAGGGAATGAGGTTCCACAAGAAACTTCAATTTCTAAAATCACAATTAAAGGAGTGGAATAGGTTGGAGTTTGGGAGATTAGAGGAAAGGAAACAAGTCCTGCTAGAGCAGATTGAGGATTTGGATATGAAAGAAGAGAGGGGATCCTTTGGAGAGGAAGATAAGAAAATGAGATGGGAGTTGAGAAGGTAGATGGAGGATATTTTGATTGAAGAGGAAATAAGTTGGAGGCAAAAATTTAGGTGTAAGTGGCTAAAGGAAGGAGATAGAAACATTAGATTTTTCCATTCAATGGCAAACGGGAGGAGAAAAAAAAATCTCATATCAAAATTGGAAGTAGAAGGAGCAGTCTTGTCAAACCCGATAGAAATAGCAGAGGCCTTAGTAACTCATTTCAAATCTATATTCAGAAGGCCTTTGAATGAGAGGGTGTGGTTTGGAGGGTTTGGAGTGGTCGATTCTTAGTGCAGAAAACAGAGAATGGTTGGAAAAGAAGTTTGACCCGAAAGAGATAAAGGCAACAATATTCTCAATGGATAAGACAAAAGTTCCAGGCCGATGGCTTCACAATGGCTTTCTACCAGGATTGTTGGGATATAGTGGAGAAGGATCTTAGGTCAGTCTTCGAGGAGTTTCACAATAAGGGAATAATTAATCTGGGCTTGAACTCAACTTTCATTGCTTTGGTCCCAAAGAAGAAAGAGGCATCACAACCTAAGGATTTCAAACCTATTAGTTTGGTGAATAGCTTGTATAAAATAATTGCAAAAGTGTTGTCCCTCAAGATAAAGAAGGTCCTCCCCTCTATTATTGCACCCAACCAAGGAGCTTTTGTAGAGGGAAGACAGATCACTGATCAAATTCTCATTGCAAATGAGAGTCTGGAGAGCTTCAGGAAATCTAAGAAGAAGGGAGTGGTATGCAAATTGGACTTGGAGAAGGCTTATGACTTAGTGGATTGGTCTTTTTTAATGGAGGTGTTGAGAAGCTATGGCTTTGGAGATAGGTGGTGTAAATGGATTTGAGGCTGTATTAGGACTTGTCACTATTCTATATTGGTGAATGGAACTTTTTTCCTACTTTGAGAGGTATAAAACAAGGAGACCCACTCTCCCCCTTTCTTTTTACCCTGATGGCTGATGTACTTGGGAGATTGATCCATAGAGCAGACTCGAGGAATCTGATAAAAGGGTGGAGAATTGGCAAGGAGGAGCTACCACTGACACATCTCTAGTTTGCAGATGACACAATTTTGTTTTATGAGGGTGGGAATATAAGCTAGATCCGGAATTTAAAATTAGCAATACAACTTTTTGAGCAGATGTCTAACCTCAAGGTGAACTTTGATAAGAGTTGTGTGGTAGGGGTGAATGTGGAGGAGAGGGAGTTAAGGAATTATGTAGGTGTGTTAGGTTGTGCAATCTCAGAATGGCCTTTGACATACTTGGGCCTCCCTTTAAGAGATAACCCTAAGAATGAAAGCTTTTGGACTCCGGTAGTGGAGAGATTTGAGAAGAGGCTTGCGTCCTGGAAAAGAAATTATCTTTCCTTAGGAGGGAGAGTCACTCTGATTAGGTCCACCCAAGCTAATTAACGTGTGTATTATTTGCCAGTGTTTAAGATCCCCACCAAGGTCTCCAACTTATTGGAAAAATTAATGAGGAATTTTCTATGGGAGCCGGGAGAGGAGAAGAGAGATCATAGGGTGAGATGGGAGGTGGTAATTAGATGTAAAAAACTAGGAGGTCTTGGGATTGGAAACATCAAGAAAAGGAATATGGCGTTGTTGGGAAAATGGTTGTAGAGGTTCACAATGGAAAAGGAAAAATCGTGGACAAAGATCGTGACTAGCATACATGGGCTAGAAGACAACAGCTGGGATTCTGGAATTGTGGCAAGGGCTACAGCTGCTTCTCCGTGGAAATCCATCCATGATCTGCTTCCAATTTTCTCCCCTTGGATCAGGTACGATGTAAACTCTGGCAATCGAATAAAATTTTGGGAACATCTTTGGGTTGGGGTTTCACCTCTGAAGGACTAGTTTCCTTCCTTGTATGAACCTATCTCTTCTTTTTTAGTTCCTTTAGACTCCACTTCTGGTTTTGGGTGGAACCTCGGCCTGCGAAGGGCAATTAGGGATACAGACTTGGACAGCCTCTTACCTTTATTAGCCATCCTTGAGAATATCTTCCTTGATCCTAATAGGGAAGACACCAGAATTTGGATCCCTTCTACTTCAGGAACCTTCTCTTGTGCTTAGTTTTTTGAAACCTTAACTCAGTCATCTGTCCCTTCTGGTGTGTCCTTTCCGATTAAGGAATTTTGGAGCAAGCCCATTCCTCCTCGGGTTGGGTTTTTTTGTCGGGAAATTTTCCTGGAAAGAATAAATACAAATGATCTACTTCAGAAAAAGAGACCCAATTCTTGTTTACTTCCTAATAGATGCTCTCTCTGTAAAGATGATGGGGAATCCGATTACCACCTTTTGGTCTCTTGTAAGGTTACTAAAACTGTTTGGGAGTGGGTACTTTCTCGCTTTGGGTGTACTTGGAACCCTCCTGAGAGTGTCCAAGGTTTGTTCTCCCCTTCGTTTTTCAAATGGCCTAAGAAGCGAGGGAAGATGATGTGGAGGAGTATTAGGGAAGCCGTGTGTTGGTCACTATGGGAGGAAAGAAACTCTTGAATATTTTCAAAAAAGGAAAGATCCCTGGAAGAACTATTAGACCTAATACTTTTAAGGGATGCCCATTGGCTAAAAACTATGGAACTGTTCTCAGACTTTCCTATTGCTGACCTGTTAAGAAACTAGAAAGAGATAGCAGCCTCTACTCTGTGTAAGAGGACTCTTAGTCCCTTGTGGTCCCCTCCTCCCTCCAGATTTATAAAAGTGAATTTTGATGGCAGTAGCATAAGGAATCCAAGGCCCTCTGGGATTGGGGGAGTTTTCAGGAATGAGGAAGGGATTGTTATTGCTTTGTTCTCAGGCCCTATTGGAGAAGGAGACTCTATTAGGGCTGAGATCCTTGCAGCTCTGGAAGGGGTTCAAAGAGAAAGGGAACTAAATATCAGTCGGCTGATTTTGGAAGGTGATTCAAAGGTGGTGATTAGTTGGTTGAAGAAAGAGGACGGTGGCTTGTGGAGTTACAATAATGAAAAGAAAAAATTCTTATGGCTATGTAGAGGCATTGAGATACAATACAGTTGGGTGAAAAGGACTGCTAATTCTTTTGCAGATGGGTTGACAAGCAAGGGGTGAATAGGGAAGCTATTTTTTGGGCTATTTTTTAATATTCTTTCATTGTAATTTTCTGATGGGGAGATAAGACTCTTTATCTCCCCCTTTTTGTACCTAAAGCTTCATAATTCTTAATAAAGTTTCTGTTATTGATCAAAAAAAAATGGAAAACATTAATTAAAAGGCCCACAACTCAGCTTAAATTTAACCCAGCTTTCTCTCCTTCATTCCTGTACCTCCTCTTTCATAATCCACACCACACCTAAGTTTTTCAACTTCACTCATCTTTTGTGTTCTTCTTTTAGAATTCTCTCCCTCCCCCTTGTTTAAAGCTTTTAACTAAGTTACTTCTTGTTCTTTTTTCTTATTCTTGCTAAGTTTTTTATTTGCCTTTTTAGTTCCAGCACCACTCTTATTAATCTCCCTCTCCTTTTTCCTTAGAAGTAGTCCCAATCAATCAGTCCCCTCTTATGATCCCAACCTGGAGTGAATTTCCACCTCTATCAACTGCTCAAAAAAGGATCACTATTAATTCCCAAATTCTCTCCCCTTCCTCCTCACCAACCCCTATCTCCTCTGTTACTCCCACCGAGTCACTAGAAATGGCAGCTGTTGGGCAGGACTTGGAGACACCTGTAATCTGAACAGGCAAGACAACCGGAGAGAGAAGAGGATTAGTCGAAACACAAAAAGGAACTAAAGAGGATTGGCACAGCATACCGGGCTTCAAAGGGTCTGCACTAAGCTCCACAGAAGACTGGACAAAAGGGCTTTTAAGTCAAGGGTTCTCCTCCAAACCAACCTTTGAAGGGCAAGCCAGGGATGGGGATAATCCTGTAGCTGTGCTTGCTGAATGCTGAGAAGGAGGCACTCTACTAACAACTTGGCTTTGTCTCTGGACAGGGATAGGAGCTTCTCCATCTTTGACCGAGGTATTATCCTCGCCCAGGTGAGGAACTACTGCACCGTAGCTCTTCTGAGCTCCCAAATGAAGTCCAGTGGGTGCTGGTGAAGAAGATTCAAACAAAAGTCTTGTTCTCATTTCCGTTTCCTCCAAGAAACTTTTGCAACACCTACTATTGACGCTGCCTATACTGAAAGTTGTGTATCAGTGAGAAAACTAGATATGTCAATGAGCCAAGCTAGCTTTGCCTGTTTTTTTATATCAGTTTGTTTTGCAGCTCACACACTGACCCTGAGCTTTGAATTAAGCTAATTGAGACAAAAGCATTGAAAAAAGCTAGCATAAGCTCTTTTTTTTTATGATCATAAGCAAGGATAATTTACATATAGTTGTAATAGTGTGCTAAACAGGCTGAACCATAAGCTCTTTGAATTAAGCTAATTGAGACAAAAGCATTGAGCAAAGCTAGCATAAGCTCTTTTTTTTTATGATCATAAGCAAGGATAGTTTACATATAGTTGTAATAGTGTGCTAAACAGGCTGAATCAAATTTATAAATATCTTTATTACCAAAAAAAAAGTAACAAATATCTTGTTACTTTTGCATCCAAACAGGACTGATGAAGTAATGTCCAGTTGTTTTGCCCTCTAGTTGACCTGATGACTATTCAGTGCCTATAACATGGCTAGTCAATGAAAAAATATGTTGCAAATTTAAGGATATTATGCAATCTCATAAATCTTAGAAACAGCCTCTCTGTATGTGCAGGGGTAAGGCTGCATACATCTGTTCCTCCCCAGACCCCACAAGGGAGCCTCGTGCACTGGGTTACCCTTATGCAATCTTATAAAATATAGACAACAAATATGTAATAAAGTTCAAATCACAAATATGTAATAATTAATAAAAGAATGATATTCAATATCTAGTTTACATTCTGTGTTTTGCAAACATGAAAAAGTTAGGTTTGATAAGCTAGGGGAATGGAATTATAGCCTCTTTTTTCTAAAGAAAGACAGAAATATCAACCATCAAATCTACCCTTTGCTTGTAACAACTCCATTCCAGCACACCTTGGTTAGAAGAAAACTTAAAAGAACTCAACTGCCTTCTTTATTTTATGCCTGAGCCAAATAAACAATATGAACATAGCTAAATACAAACATATTCTATAGTACTTCAAATAATTAAAGACACAAACAAATAAATCATCATCTAAGCCTTATCCCAATGTAGATACAAAAGTTGTAAATCACACCTGCACTAATTCTGAAAATAAACCAAAAGAAAGGAGAAGAAGATGGAAGAAGAGAAGACTTCAGAAGAAGAAGAGAAGGAAAGAAAGGGAAGAAAGGGGAGCTCTTCAGTCCCCTAATAGCTTTTATTAATCTGATTGTAATAATTCAGATACAATTACAAGAGTGCCCTCAATAGAGTGGCTACTTAATAGATAATAAAAGAAAGAAAAACTGGCCCAATAAACTAAGGTCCACTAACTGAACACACACTAATAACAGCACCAATAAAATAAAAAGACTAAGGCCCACTCGGCCCATCATCTCTACAAGAAACAAACAAATAAAGTTTTAAAATAACTTTTAGGGGCAGTAAGTTGAGTAGCCTTTTATTCACTAATTGACCAAGTCGGTGCTTAATCATCCTAGGGTGACCTACTTTATGAGTATTAACCAACTAGTTATGGATGCAGTTGGTCTGGCCCTCCACTAACTAGTCAGTTGACTAGTCGATACTATGATACCCTGTGGCCAATATGTAGGGAAAGGGAAACAAATTTATACTTTTATTTGGGCTATAGGGCTTGAGATGGCACTGGCAATGGGCCAGAAAATAGATTTTCACAAATCCACAAGAACCCAGCTCAATTTGATGGGTCTAAAAAAGCTGCACCAAAAGCATTAGCCCAAGAAGTTATGGAGTCAACATAATGCCCATAACATTTGGCCCCATACCAGAAAGCCCAATTAGTTAATTGTCAACCCAAATGGTGCCCACTAGGCCAGTTATTGGACCAGATGTACATAAACCCGAGTTTGATTTGAGAATGAAAACCCTCCATCTGAATTTGACCTGAACTCCGATCGGATGCTTGGGAGATAAATCCAAGTTTGAGTTTGATCGGATGTATCAGATTGCAGATTCCATCTAAGTTTGAAAGAATCAAATAAAAAAGAATGAAAAGAAAAACAAAGTCAAGCCAGAACTAAACCCTTGAAATACAAGTAGAAATCAAAACCCTAGTAAGAGAAAACATGGAGGGGGGGAGGGAGAGAGAGAGAGAGAGAGAGAGACGTATATGTTAATGGTCAAAAGAAAACCCAATGAGAAAATGACAACATAGAAGAGGGCAATGCAAGCAAAACAAGCTGGAGGGATTGTTAAGAAATCAGAAATCAATAATAATAATAATAATAATAATAATAAAACTCAACTTTGCAAAGAAGAAAGAAGACGAGTTGCAGAAGAAGCTCATGTTGAAGGAGAGAGCGAGACGTATCTATTAGATGAAACTCTCCATACGTGAAGCCAAGCAACGAAATGTTTGCCTTTGCATTTGAGAACATTGAACAGAGTTAGACAATAGGCTGGAATAGGAGATTGAAACCAATGGTTTCTTGGGTTAGGTTGTCTTGTCAAATGAAGGGAATGGGGAAAGATATTGTGTAATTACCCCATTTACCCTTTTAGGTACACACACACGCATACAACTCCAGTCAGATTATATAACTACTACATCTAAGTTCGAGATTTTCAGATTGGATGTTGGATCAGGTATCAAATTTTCAGAGGCCATTGAGAGCCCTACCGCCCACATGATATGAATTTGACTCTCCCAATCAAATCATTGATTGGACGTGGAATATATATTGAATAATGGGTGGATCCTCTGGATTCACTTTAGATCTTCAAAATATTGTTATAGACTTTTAGTTGGAAAATCACCTCTTCTAGCCCTTATACTATAATTTTTCTAATCTATCTACTTGTCGTTTAAGTTATTAAATTTCTGCAATCCATAAACAATTCATCCAAGATTTATTTTGCTTTCTTTTCTTAATTTCTAAAACCGCTTTTAAATTCTCTCCATCCCTTTTACTGGATATATTTAAGCTACAATGTCAAAACTAAGCAAGCTGAGGGCCTTTGATCGGTTTCCAGCTTGATATGGATCCCTGTCAACCCACCATTTTCCATTTATTTCACCAATATTTACACTTTTAGACTGATTTACCTACAAAATCTAATTGTTTAAATTTCAGCATCAAAACCCTATCTTAAACCTCTTGATCACAATCTTTTAAAAGGTATTTGAAGCATCCATTAAGGCATGCTCAAATGCCCTGAGGCATATGCTGGAGGTGTGGATGCCTCTGATGCATACACCTCACGTGCATGAGACATAAACTTTAAATGCCTTTGGCATGAAGTTCCGGTACACCTCATGCAAGCCTCAAGAAAGAAAAGGAAAGGCAAAGAAAAGAAGAACATGAACAAGAAGATAACGCCTCCTCCTCCTCTAGAGGAAGCTTACACCTCCTTGTGCTCAGGAAGCAAAGCTTATGCCTATTGCATTTTGAACTATATCTCACACCTCCAAGTAGTGGAATGCCTCACGAGTCACATCACACCTTTGCATTTTAAAAAATTGGTTTGGTCATTGCAATTTAAACCTTGAAACCCCAACTTAAACAGTTAACCTAGTCAACAACCTTTCTTTATCTTTAGAAATTCAAAGAAATCTAAGTTTTGATTTCTAGAGATGAGCCTTTTCAGTTTTTTCTAATGGTCTAGCATCAATTCTCCACGTGACAAAGATAGACAGTGGACCAAACGCAATCAATTCAAACTGTAATTTCTCCATTTCCCTCATCACCACCATGAGCACCATGCCCACCATCATCAACTTGTAATATTAGATTTCTTTTGCATCCAAACAGGACTGATCTGTCCAACATGCTTCCATGGATGTGACTAGACAGGTCAAGAGAAGAGAAGCTACAAGTTCTTTATGATCTCTGTGCCAATATGAAATAACATGTAACCAACAACAATGAGCTGTCAAGTATTGACTCTATAGTTGACAGCTTGTCCCAGAGTAACTACCCAAGTCAAGACAACTCAGATGGTTGACAGCCTGAGAGAAACAGAGTGAATATGATATGGTGTAGTATTAGGTCGACTATTACTAATTGACAAGACCTCGTGACCTACAATGGACTCTCAAAAATGGATTACGTAAACCAATAATGCATAGACAAACTACAGACTAGAGAAACCAATAATTCGTTGCCCAAAAATGGACTCTCAAAAGTAGAACAATATTTATTTCATTGCCCTATGTAGTTCATTTCCTACTCACTGAATGACGAGATATTGTCCTGAAAAGTCAAATATGAACACAATAGAACTCATTCAGCAACTTACAACTACAACAAAAGAATGGATCAGTGTCAAATCCCAGCAATTTATTTTCTCAACATAAAGTCTACAGAAACAAAATACAAAAGGATATAACACATCAACTAACCAAGAGAAATGGATGGTCATGAAGTGTGTGGACTATTTACCTGCCATCAAGGCAATTGAAAAAACACTGAACAGTAGCACTCAGGCATGAGCCAAGCCAACAATTTGTTGATGCAGAAGACATTGAATTGGTATGCATGTTTGTTTTGCACAATTGCAAGCATCATGAATGGAGAAATTTCGGGACGCAATGGGCATGTGATATGAACCAATAGATCAAAACTTTCCAACAACTTACAAATTTCATGGCATTCTTACTGACCAAGAACTGGACATACCATTCTTTATTGAGCCAGACCCCAATTGTCCATGCTTGTTCCAGCCGAAGGAGAAGGAACTTCCATCTTCAGTTACCACCACAGTGTGACTCCTCCCAGCTCCTGCTTTGATAATTTTGTATCTGGACCCAACAACATCATTAAATTAGGTTGCTAGCAGGAAAAAAAATTGAAAATAGCGAAAACAAAACTTCTAGTTCCACCCTGAAGAAAGAAAACAAGGAAACTACTATATCAATAGCTGTCCTAACTCCTAACCGGCTAAGCCATAAAGGCATAAAAAGAAGTTACAGTAGCACCTTATCTAATCTATCACTTTCATAATGAACTAATAATTGCATTAGTTATTTGACAACAGTTGTCAAGAAAATGATTTGACGTTGCAACACATGTAGCGCCCCATCTGCATCAGATATCATCCATTTCCTTGTAGCTTCTAAGAGAAGCCCATTTCCAAATACAAACCAGAGAACAGTGTCCTGAGAGTTTTTGTTTTATGGCCATGGGAGTGGAGGTCATATTATCACATTGACCACCACCAGAAAATTTCAGCAGAAGGGACAAGTTTGTTTTCATTCAATGCCAATAATAGTTCACTCTCAGACTCAAAATGCTGAAATACTCTCTTTGTGAAGTTCTGATGCAAAATCTATCGTTTCGAAGCATCAACAGAATAGTTCACTCTCAGACTCAAAATGCTGAAATACTCTCTTTGTGAAGTTCTGATGCAAAATCTATCGTTTCGAAGCATCAACAGAATAGTTCACTCTCAGACAGAAACCTGTTCATCATTTATATTTCCTGGTAATATAAATTGAAAATGTATGTATAGCAAGAAACTTAAAAAAACTTATTGAAGTTAACAGTTTCTTGTGAAGAGGTCTTCCCACCATAGAATCGTGCCTTTGCAATATCCTTTTCCATTTTCATATACTTTTCCTGGTTATTCATTTGGGGTTGCAATATTTATCCTCAGCAATCTTGTAATCAAACGTACCACCCACTCGGTGGAATAAAGAATAAAAGAAAAAAGAAACAAAAAAACTCAACCCGCCAACAATATAGTAAAACGTTTCCATGCTAAAATTGACTTCAACAAATAATGGCGATTGGCAATTCACAACCTAAAGGAGAATAATGAGAATAGTTTCAAAAAAATCAGGCATGTAGCATATATTGTATTATGCAACCAGCTCATGATCCTGCTGTATACAGAATGGAGAAGGTAGGTAGACGAAAGGATCACCATAAATATATAAGAGAAAGTAGTTTCAAAAAAAATTGAAGAAACCATTTTTTCTCAAGACAAGGTGCACAGGCCAAGTACCAAAGAAAGAAAGTGATCTCAAGTAAGAAAGCAGCAGCTTACTTCGACAAGTCAGAGACAACTGTAGGCCGATCACGCTGAAGCATATCTCCATGTCCCAACTGCCCCTTCTACAGAAAGACAGTTCATGATGAAAACGTTAGAGAAAAGAAGTTCTAAAATCCCCAAGTTCAAAGCACATTTCAACATTTTATAGCACCTCGTTCCGTCCCCAAGTATAGCAGCGACCTTCAACATCCAAAGCCACGCAATGACAAGACGCTACGGAAACATCAACAAACATTAGCTTCTTCGTTTAGAAATACGAAAGAGAAACTCCATCTTTTGCAGTAACAGGCAAACAACTAAAGAAACAAAAGAACAGTAAACGAAGGGAGAATCCAAACAATCGCAACAAAATAGAATTTCAAAAAAGGAAGAAACAATGAGGCGAAAAGAAAGCATCAGCAAGCCAGCCAAAACAAAGAGAGGCTGGGGAGGGGGGTGCTTACTGCAACCCGAAGCAACAAAACAAATGTCGATGCCAACAAGAGGCCGCAAACGAGTGGGAGAGACCAAGTTCCCATCAGCCGGAGTTCCTTTACGGCCGATTGAATCCCAATTTGTTCCGCCGCAGAACAGCAGCTCCCCACTCTTTACAACCTTCTCCTCCTCCGGCTTTTTCTCCGCTTCGGCCACAGACATTTTTGAGACAAATTCAAAAAAAAAAAAATGAGAGAGAGAAAGAGAGAGAAGTATGAAGAAAAAAGCGGCGGAACAATTGCCGGAAACAGTGACGGAACTAACGGCTAGTTAACGGAGTCCGGCGAGTAAACGGTCAACAATAAGATGGAAAATCGGCGGGAAATGGGAGGGATTTAACGACTAGTGAAGAGGGAGAAAAAGGGTTCGCCCTAGATCTAAACTGAGAGAGGAAAGAAAAACCCTGGTTGAAACAAAAGTCTGAAACAAATGAAATGGAGAAGAATGCCGTTGTTTTGTTATTGCTGTTGTTGTTCTCTTTCTTTTAATGTAATGTTGATGAGATTTCAATGCACTTCCTTTTCCTTCTCTCGATATTTACCTTTTCTTTTTTTCCTTTCATTTATTTTATTAAAATTTTCCCCACTTGGACGAAACCGGATTCAGTCAGTGCACAACCCGTTCCAACAGCCATTATAACCTTACACTCGGAATATCTCCCCATGATGCACGAACGGGCCAGGCACTGACTGAAGCCGATCTATCCCCTGCGGAAAACCTGATACTGGGATAATCATGATACGACACCCCTCAGTTTGATACGTGGGACCCATGTGTACAGAGATGATGCGGCGTTCCGCTATTGGACAAGTGTTGCAATTGAAACTAGAGATGTTTTGAACCTCCTCGGACTAGGGGCGGACGGACAACGAAATCGTCAGTCGCGGCCCCCGCAAGTCGCTTTCTTTCGGATTTTCTTTTCCATTTCGTGTCTGATGATTTTCCCGGGGGTAGGACCATTGGATTTTGGCTCTGTGGGTCTCTTCCTCTTGCAACTTTAGGGCAGATAAGATTGTTAAATGACAATATTACCCCTGATTAGTGACTTGGGTCCTCCTTTGTTTCCAACCCTAACCGTCGATCAGTGATTCGGAACTCGGGGGGCTTGGGTGGGTTAAAAGGTCAACTTAAGCCCAACTCTAAAGGCTCCGTTTGTTTCCAATGTAAATGCAAATATGTATCATGTATATTTGGCGGCATTTCGGTTCATGAATATAAACTCGGTTCACATTTTAGTTCAGTTTTTGTACTCTTTTCGTTTGTTTGGAATTAAGGCAAATCAGGGTACAAATTTACTAGCATTTGGTTGGCATCGATGTAATCTATGATAACAAACATAAATGCACTAACTACCTACTCTCCACTGTGTTGAACTTTCGGTCAAATAACCAACAGACCAGGTTCGATGAAATTTGGACCGTCCATTCTTATGAATTCATCTGCAATTCTAACTTCTTCGTGTAAGATGCCAATAAAATAGGTAAATTCCCAAGTATATAGAATAGAAAAACACCCATCTCCAAATAAGCACTGCTCCATATATCTAGCCCATTAATTATAGTCAAATTTCTATAAAACAGATAAACCCAATAATCAACACTGAACATTTCTTTGTCTGAATTCAAACATTGGTGTGAACAGTGGATTTTATAGATCTAAATCACTTTCAGTGAAGCTCATTATAATATAATAACTAAGAAGTGATTTTATAGATCGGAAAACAATAACTCAAAGCTTATTCCTCAAATAGTGAATCATTGGGATTCCACCCCATAATTCATTTGGTTCGGGCTTTGTTGTCGTGCCACCGTGTGTGGTTGTGGGTTCAAATCCTCCTCAGCCACTAATGGCCTGATACATTACAGAGCTCGTCATTGCTAAGGAAAGTAGGAAATGGCCATTTCCTTGGATGTAGAACTGGAACTAGAACTGTTAATGGCCTAATACATTTAACAATGCCTGATACATTACGATCTTTCATCTGATGATCTTGTAAAAGATCCATAGTGGGGATGTTCCTACTCTATCAAAACAAATATAAGTGATATGATAATGATAGCAAAGAATAAAAAGGAATAGCCCTCTCTCTCTCTCCCTCACTCACACACCTCCCCCCCCCCCTCTCTCTCTCTCCCCACTCATACCTCTCTCTCTCTCTCTCTCTCTCTCTATCTATCTATCTATCTGTATATATCTTTCAGAGTTGCAGTCAATCTGTTACCTTCCAAATGATTTGGCTAATTAAACAACCCCCATGCCACAATCCTAGTAAAGAATTCAATGATGCCTCCTATCAGATATGGCCTAATTGTTGATGTGGATGGCCCTGCAACCAATTTCTCAAAGGAATATGTTGTATCCAGTTCTACTTCACAAAAATTATAGCATACATCTTCAGCTTCTTCTCAATTGTTATATGAACAATAAGAATTCCCCCTGAACCCAACAACTTACTTTCGACACTCAGGCCATGAGTCTACACACCTGGCTTTCTCCCCTTGAACACAACATAGGATTTTTTTCATCCTACACACCTCATCGTTAGGACAAACCGATGTGAGTATAAGACATCAACAATGTAATTAACTATACATATATTTCAAGCAACTGACAAACGATGATATATTACAAACAAAGAGTTATAACAAAAAAGTTTCATTATATCAGTAAGTCAAAAGTATCATTATAGAAGAAAGTTCTAAAGAGTTGTAATAGCTATTATAGTTGCCACCAATTAGTTAATAGGTTTTATCAGCAAATGCATCAACCTAATTTGGTTATAACAAAAAATGGTAGAAGTGTTAAGTTCCATTGTCTAAACTTCATAACAAGCCAAGAGGTACTACTGTATTCCACCAAAACCAATCATCTTAGATATGATGGATATGACCATTTGAGCCCTAAATGGCTTGTCCCTTGCAAGGAAAATCTTTGCTTCCTTCTCATGTTCACCTAGGTACCCAAAGATAGTGTTCCAGACCTGAATGTCATACCCTTCCAAGTCCATAACTTCCCTTTATAAGCAGTTTAAGAAATCCATCTCAGTCTCCACTGTAAGTGCAGATGCAACTTTTGACATTGTAATAGTCATTCTATCAATTGCATCAATAAAGTCTTGGTTGGGTTTCGGTTTTGATCCATGCACTCTTTTTTTTTAACTTGAGGAAGTTATCATACGGTTGTTGTTGGAGACTGATTGAGTATCATCTTCACAAATGAATTCATCAACAGTCACTGGGGTTGTTGCATCATCATTGATCTCTGGGTCATCCTCTTTATCACCATCAACATCAACATTACACTCAGTCATGGACTCAAACCCTGCCATAGCCTTGTCACCTATAGGCTGATCATTTCCCATAACTATTTTCATCTCCTCAAACATCTCCATCACCCTGCCATTTACACACAGTGCAAGTGGATTGGCTTGCATTGTAGATGGCATCATGACCAGTTGCTAAATTTTTTAAATATTAATTAAAAAAACCAAATAAGCCACATTTACCTTGATGTAATCATCCCAAACAACTGGGTTAACTATGATTTGATTATTGGGTTCATTCCAACCAAAGCCATTAGTCCCAAGCAACTTCTTGGCTTCCATGTATATGGGCTTTAATATTCTCATTCTACTCATAATATGGGGTGTTCTCATATCAATATTGAAATGAATAGTCATTTCCTTGCATACTGATTTGTATGCAGATGTCTGAAACCCCTTATCAATTTTGTTGTCCAATGCTACTTGATCAACAAGTAGCTCAATCAATGCCTTATCCATGGCATCATTCCATCTTACTTGTCGATTTCGATCACCCTTGTTGGACATCGTTTGAGAGACATACAACACATCATTTCCCTTATTGCCATCTTTCCTATTACTGATAGATGCTCCTGCTATATCTGTACTAGAGACCATCCCTACAAAAGTATTCCATTTCATGCGGTAAATAAATAACATATAGACATGTATATACACTATCATAAAGAAATATTGAAAATACCTCTAGTAATCAACAACATAAAAGTGAACATATACAATACAGAAACAAAGTTGTTAAAAAATATTGTTGATATATCAAAATATCCATACCAAGTCATGAATATCTAAAAACACAAATAACTTGGAGGTTTTAAACATTAATAACTGAAATTAATACAAATTGGTTCTAAATGATGATGAGTAATTAATCCAAATACTACAACTCTTAATCATCTTTGCAATCTCCTCTAATCCCGGAACATGTCTGACCCAATTTGGTCCCTAAATGTGGACTACTTTGCTAGTTCATTTCTTTGCAACCTCGGTGCAAGAGAATCTACATTGGTGCTTTCATCCACAAATTCATCCCCACCGAATGTATTTTGCATGTCTACCTCACAGACCCCTTCTTGGGTGTATTGGTCATGTGGATCAACTCCCATGATATGGTTGTGAAGCACACAACAAGCTATAAAAATCTTGACCTGCGTGTGAAAGTCAAAATGTTGTGTTGCATCAAGGATTGCCCAATGCATTTTCAGAACACCAAAAGCATGTTCCACTATATTTCTCGATGATGAATGTTTGTGGTTGAAAATCTCCCCAGGGGACTTCGACAACTGCCCTCGTATCTCATTGAGGTGATATCTGGTGCCTCAATAAGGTGCTAGGAAGCTTGGCATGTTTCTGTATCCGGCATCTACTAAGTAGTATTTTCCTATATTGCGTTGAGTGGTCATTGTCAATAAGCAATTAGTTAAGACAATGGAGTCCACTATTCGAGTATTAGAAAGGATGAAGTATCAATGTAAGTTACCTTCTGGGACTTGGAGTTTGCATTCCCTTCACAGGGAATCATAATGGACTGTGGCATCAGTGGCCAGACCCTCCCACCCAGCCAATACATAAATGAATTTTAAATCAAATGTCACTACAACCATTACATTTTGTGTTATTTTCCCCTTCCTACCACAAAACTTGCCTTGCTCCTCAACAGGCACTTTGCATGGGATATGGGTCCCATCAATTGCACCTATACAATCACACATTTAACTAAATTATGTTAATTTTATGGTTTAGAGAGGTTTTAAGGAAAAAAGTGTAAAAATCTGTTACATACCTTAAAATATGGCATAAACCAGGAGTCATTTCTAATCTCTGGGGGTACTTGTTTTCCAGTTGGTTGTATAACCAACAAAAGGTATGATCTAAGTATAGCACGTAGGACTTTGTGGAAATACTAACTAACGATATGTTGTGAACGCCCGAAAGTAACATGTATGACACTATTCCTTTCATTATGCCCTATAGTGTGCAAAAACGTTGCAACTTGCTATCCAACAAACAGATTAATGGTTGATCAAAGTCCATTATGTGTTACAAGTAAATGATAGAGGGAATCAAAACATGGCTTTCTCATCCTAATTTGAGATAAACATGATGCCTCATTACTAAATACGGTGTTAAGAAATACTCTCCTAGGCTTTTGACCTCTCGCACCCTTTGGCTCATAGACTCAGTATATTGTTTGACGATGACAACCACTGCAAGATATGTCATAATGGCACTAATGGCCATACTGATCTGTCTACGCTTGGCCACAGTGTCATGTGTTGCCCTCATTCTTGACTGACAAGTCAAAATAATGCCATGAGACAACATGCCATTGTAAGACAGTATAAAAACAAAATGAGTGTTAAATGTAGTACTTCATTTTATCCTAATTTAAACATGAATTTTGTATTGTATTGAAATAATGTAAAAAGTAAAAATTAGTTGGAAATTATATGAGACTTGGAAATAACATCAAAGTGGTTTGGATTAGACCCAATGACCCAAGTTCATCATTCTGTTAGGATTTCATATGTAAAAGAATCCATATATGGAGTACCTAAATGGGAATGTATCAACTAATATATACACACACACATAGCTAACCAAGTTTAATTTTGACATTTATTATGAGTATTTAACTTGAATTGATTTCATTTAATGATTTTGTGCCATTCCTTGGGGTATCAAAGTAACAAGATAATGCAAGAAAAGGAACTTTGTGATCCTTCTATACTAAAACTAGTCGGCCATGTGAAAGGTTGTTATTGTTTAGGAAGCTTTCCTACAACTCAACTAGAAAACATGCCCTGCCATCTTGGTTTCCATGCAACTCATAAAATTTAAATCGATGTAATATGATTCATATCATGTAAGGTTAATATTTATATATTTACTTACCCTTTTATCTTTGCCCTTGCACTTGCTTTTTTAAAACAAGCAAACTGATCATTGTTTGTTTTACCCTTTTTTTAATTGATCACAGGAAAAGGAACTCTGTGATCCTTCTATACTGAATCTAGTTGGGCATGTGAAAGGTTGTTATCTTTACCATTTTTTAATTGATCAACATTTTCATTATTTCTACAGCATCACCAACAAATGGGAATTGACAATGGTGTGAGGGAGATGGAAAACGGGTATCATTAGAAAGGAAGGAACTATTCTTCATCATCAATGCCTCTGGCCTTCCTTGTGAAGCCAATCCAGCCCAATTTACATGAAAGAAAATAGCCTAACAATGCTTGGTATCCAACTCCTGTAGCTTATTATATAGACTTCATTTATCTACTGTTACAAAACAACACTTACAAGAGGAGAATGTGTAATAATATGGGCACATGCTTGGCCTTTGGCCTCTTACTATCTTATCACAATTCACCATGAACTTAAATTTCTATACCATTACTTCATTATTATTATTATTAGTTTGATAATTTATAGTTTATAGTGAGTAGAGAATTTGGAAATAAGAAAGGAAATTGATCACTGTTTTAGGGATAAGTTCCCACTAATGTTATTAGTAGGGCTCCTTAGTGGATTGTGTGATTCTTTGAATCCTCATCTCCTAGATCTGGTCCATTCACTTGTATTAGTAGCTAGCTTCCCTCTTATAAAGTAGAGAGCACATAATCTTCCTTCCAAACAAATGACCTTCCTCCTAATTCCTTCTCTTTTATATAGATCAGAGATCACTTCATTTCACTTCCTATTTACCAAATGTTGTAAATAAGCTGAAACCAAAAGGCCTAGGTCTAATGCAAATGGAATTCGTCAATTAGGACACCCGAACTTGCACTATTGATAGTAATAACTAATAGCAGGTGCTGCTCTCTATGATCATCTAAGAGGAACAAAAACCAAGGACCTTGGGTGCATGTGGGGACCCAAAACTATCACATTTTGAATGTTTTGGGCATAAATTTCTACTTTCAAAGTTTTTCAATTTTTTAACACTCCTATAGTCCTACTTATCTACTCAACCTTTCCAAATACAAGCAAAAGAAACAAAAATAAAAGAAAAAAAAAGAAAAATTGGAAACAGGAGTTGCAGGTATTTCATTACTGATAACAACTTTAATGTGATTAGGAAGATCAAAGAGAACTAAATGAATTTTACTAGTACCTAGATGTGTAGAATACATGCATGGAAAAATACAGAATTACAGACATAAACCTAATTAAAAAATAAAATAAAATAAAAATCACAAACATACAGAAAAGACATGCACTAATCATAATTAGCCTTATCTCAACTATACAGGTTGGATACATGAGATCCATTTTGGGTGGTTCCATTTTATTTATATCCATATCCATTATTACTAAATTATGAATGCTAGAAATGATTTGGATATTGAACCTAAAACTTTATACCTAAGCTTCACGAAGGAATTATCTAAAGTACTAATGTTGAAATTTTGGTAAGAGGAATCTTGTGGATACTGGAAAAGGTGGGTTTTAATCTTCTAGCTAGTTGGTAAATTAGTCTATGGTCACTAGAGATATGGTTGTATTATTTTTTATCGAACCTTTTGCAAAATTATTGGTACAAGATTCTAGTCACGGGTATCCTTGCAAAAGGCTGGAGCTAATAATAATAATGTTATTCTCCTTTTCATTTTCTTTTGCAAAGTGTTTCCTGAAATATTATGGATCCGTTATTTTTTTGTTTTGGGAAAAGTTGGTTAATGGGAACTCAAGACTAGAGCAATATATTTACTCTACTGTTTAAGAAAATGAAATTCCTTTTAACTAAGAAGAAGATTACAAACAAGAAGAATAACAATAAAAAACGAATAACTAAGAAGAAGAGTAACAAACAAGAAGAATGAGAGAAGAAACAAAAATAATGGTTTCACCGTGCACATACTCGATTGTTGAAGGCAAAGCGAAGATGTGGAAACTTGTCTAGATCTGAGAAAGAAGCAACAAAAAAGGAAAAAAAAACTTATTAGTCAAAGCAACAAACCATATATGTGCATGTGTATGGACGAACATGGATTTATACATCAGATCTATGAAGCTCAAGCGGTTGTAACGTTAGATCTACTATTACCTTGTTTAGATATTGAAGGGAAGACTTCAACCCAGATGAGGATCGGCCTTACCTCACCGCAGGAACCCCGCAACCAATACAAGATCTAAACATGAAAATAGCAAAACAAAATCAGTTAAAACACAAGAGGAGATTAACATCTACTTGATCGCTGACCACCGACGACCATGCCATGGTCAGAGATGGGGGTGAGAAAGTTACCATTGGAAGGGGAGGGGGGGGGGGCAGAATGCAACAGATCTCCTCTCACTCGAACGACTATATTTTCTTTCAGTCAAACAACACAAATACATACCCTAATTACATCGTCAATCGAAGAGAGCAAGTTTTTATCAAAAAATTGATGCAGTAATGCACTCTTGAAACGAAACAAACCTATTAGAAAAAACATTTTTACGCTCATAATCGATGCAGCTATGTATCACAAACAAATGCTTGCAAACACGAACCGGGCTACATAAATACCCCGGTTCAATGTTTGTATCGCAAACAAATGTAGCCAAAGGTGCAAAACTCGGGCCAGATCTAACATGAGGATAATAACAACTTTTTCAACCCAAGCCCAATTTGAGCTTAATCCAACAAATTTAGGTTGGGCGTGGGCTCAGGCTGGGCGGGTTGGGTTAATTGGATTTGTGTTTGAGAAAATTTATATATATATATATATATATATATATAAATTACTTATTATTTTTTAGTATACTCTATGACCTAATTTAAATATAGAATTAATTAAAAATATGTACAAATTCCATTTAATAATAATATATATATATAATACATATACATATGTATATAATTAAAAATATATTTTTATATAAATACAATATATATTTTTTCAGGTAGGTTTGAATTGGATCAGGCTTGGTTATTAGACTAGACTTGGCTCAGTTTCGGATTATGGATTGCCTAAGGCCAAAACCCAAGTTTTGATCAAACCTGAATTTTCTATGCAGCCCAAATGGCAGCCCAAAAACTCAAACTCAATCCATGAAAAAGAAAAGGAAAAAAAAACCTTGAATAGGGTTGGATAGGGTTCGGATTGAACCCGCCCAAGTTGCAGCCCTATTGGCAAATGTGTACGTAATGTCAATGTGACAGTTGAATAACAAAGGGCGTGCACCAGACTTGGGGAGAGTCCGTCTTCTATCACGGCAAATTCAAAGCGCGCACTGTTCGCCCAGCATGAAGGCACACCACGCATCCTAAAAACATGTATACACTTAAAATGTGCAAGGTGATTAATCATTGTTAGCGAGTTTACCATTCCTGCTTCCTCTCTCATCAGACTCCTCTCACTCTCACTCTCTCCACATACAACCGAACCCACACTTTCCACTCTCACTCTCTCCCTTTCCGATTGGTGGCAACCAACACTGAAGATTGAACCTAACTATCGTTCTCATCATTTGTTTTCAAACGAACCTTCCCATCTCATCATTCTCATTTACGTCTTTCACGTTTTCGATTTTAGTTTCCTTAAGGCTGCATTTGTTTGAAGTGTAAATTCATTTTTACACTAATGAAAAAGGTGGTGCCGCTTCAGTGGTCGGTGGAAAATGAAACTGGATGGGTTTGAATTTTTACAGTGATGACATTTGGTTGTAACAGAGTAAAAGTGAAGCTTTCCACTTTGTTTCTGCTTTGAAACTCTTCCTTCCATTGTACCTAGTTTTTGCTCTATGGAAGACTAGAACTCTCCTTGAAATTCTCCTAGCTTCTGTTTCTGAGTTTTTGCTCTGAAACGTTGCAAACTTTATTTCTATTTCTGCGTTTTTGTCTTGCAAATCTTCCACTCTAAAATGTTGGAAACTTCCACTCTGTTTCTGTATTTCTGCTCTGAAATAAACCTGGCTTCTGTCTTGCAAATCTTTCACTCTGAAACGTTGGAAACTTCCACTTTGTTTCTATGTTTTTGCTCTGAAATTCTCTTGGCTTTTGTCTTGCAAATCTTCACAGTTTAATACAGTCTACAGATCTGCAACACTGATGGTGGAGTCTTCATCGTTGGAAACTTAGATCCTCTACTCTACCGTGAAATGCCGTGCAAGTGAGATATCCAAAAGAAACAGTAACAGATCGGAGAAGGGGGAGAATTGTTTATGCTACTGCTAGAAGTTGCAGTGGCAGGTAGGTAGGAATAGACGAGAGTGAAATTAGCGAGGAAGAAGAATAAGTTGGAGAGAGAGTGTGTCCGTCGAGCTTTGAGAAGATGTAGTTTTACATCGGTTTTACCGTTGTTAACTTTCCACCAATTTTTAGTGTAAAATTTACCTAAAGTGGAGTTTTACACTCATCTACAATGTAAAATAACATCTCATCCAAATGTTAGCAAAACTGAACCAGAGTGTAATTTACCCCGATTCGCATTTACATCTTAAACAAACTTAGTCTTAGGTAAATTTTACATCGAAAATTGGTGAAAGTTAACACCAATGTAAAACTCCATCTTCTCAAAACTCGATGGACACACACTCTCTCTCTCCAACTTATTCTTCTTCCTCGCTGGTTTCACTCTCGTTTATTCCTACCTACCTGCCACTGCAACTTCCGGCAGTAGCAGAAGCAATTCTCCCCCTTCCCCGATCAATTACTATTTCTTTTGCATATCTCACTTGCGTTGGCGTTTCATGGTAGAACAAAGAATCTAAGTTTCCAATGATGAAGACTCCACCATCGATGTTGCAGATTTGTAGATTGTATTGAACTGCGAAGATTTGCAAGACAGAAGCCAGGAGAATTTCAGAGCAAAAATGCAAAGACAGAGTGGAAGTTCCCAATGTTTCAGAGTGGAAGATTTGCAAGATAGAAGCTAGGAGAATTTCAGAGCAGAAACGTAGAAACAGAGTGGAAGTTTCCAATGTTTTATAGTGGAAGATTTGCAAGACAGAAGCCATGTTTATTTCAAAGTAGAAACATAGAGACAGAATGGAAGTTTCCAACATTTTAGAGTGGAAGATTTGCAAGGCAAAAATGCAGAAACGCAGAAACATAGTGGAAAATTTGCAAGATAGAAACGTAGAAACAAAAGCCAGGAGAATTTCAGGGAGAGTTCCAGTCTTCCATAGAGCAAAAACTAGGTTTGATGGAAGGAAGAGTTTCAGAGCAGAAACAAAGCGGAAAGCTTCATTTTTACTCTGTTACAACCAAACGTCATCACTGTAAAAATTCAAATCCATCCGGTTTCATTTTCCATCGACCACTGAACTGGCACCACCTTTTTCATCGGTGTAAAAATGAATTTACACTTCAAACAAATGCAACCTAAAGTGGAGTTTTTACACTCATCTACAATGTAAAATGACATCTCATCAAAACGTTAGCAAAACTAAACCAGAGTGTAAAATTTACCCCGGTTCACATTTACATCTTAAACAAACGCAGTCTAAAGATTTCATATGCTCTGTATTCTCTCTCTCTCTCTCTCTACAATTTGCAATTTGAATTTGCATTTAAGAAGCTTTAGTTACTGTCAACACTTTACATTGGGACAAACCCAGAATGGCTCCTCTAAATCTTGAGGCACTAGAGTTTGTTTCTAAGAATTTTGTGGTTCCCAACATCTCTTTTCCTATCATTCCTCTTTGTTCCCTTTATCGACAAACTCCATGTTCAACACTCTACTTCCTCTTTCCTCTTTACCACCATTATTTCACTTCTTTACCTGCAATACCAACCTTTCCTTTCCTTTTCATTGGCCCTCCTCAATCATATATTCACTACATCTGAAGTTTCTTCTACAACTCTTCAACGAGTGTCAAATTATCTATAGCGCCTGAACAAATTGTGGTCTCCAATTACATAAATGGGTGTTTTGAACTTTTACCGTTTAGTTATTTTGGGTTTATTATAGTTGATAAGGGCAACTTTTGGGCCCTAATATCAATAAAAATGATACTTTTAATATAATTTCTAAAATAGGTTAACTTTTAAAAAAATATATCAAGTAAGGGCAAAACGTTGTTCATCTTCTTCCTCCTATAAACCATCAATTAGTGCCACCGCTCGTCGCCACCTCCAGCAACCTCTGGCAATGCCTCCGCCCACCTCCAGCAATGCCGCCTTCACCCACCTCCTTCCTAGCCTTGCAAATCTCAATGACTACCATCCACCAACGCCACCGCCGCCCACCTCCACCCAGCCCTACAAATCTCAATAACTACCATCCACTAGTGTCGCAGCCGCCTACCTCCAGCAACGCCGCCTCCGCCGATTGTCACCCCAACCCTGCAAATCTCAATGACTACCATCCACCAGCATCGCCGCCATCACCGCCTCTGCCTCCGCCCACCTCTGGCAATGCCAATCAAACGACATGAGGTGGCCGGTAGTGTTGTTGGAGGCAGTGCTGGAGAATAGTGGTCATTGAGGTTTGCAGGGCTGGGCTGGGGCGGAAATGGAGAAGATGAATAGTGTTTTTACCCTTATCTGATATATTTTTTAAAAATTAACTTATTTTAAAAATCATATTAAAAATATTATTTTTATTGATGGTAGGGCCCAAATGTTGCCACTATCAGCTATAAGCTCTCTTTTTTTTTTTACAATAACCAACATCTATATATCATTCTAACATTGTATTAATGGGATTTTGTTGAAGTTTCTCCCCTTAATTCTATATCGTTTTTGGGTTTGACAGTCGGCAAATGTTGATGAGTTTTCTTGATGAGCATTGCATGAAGGAGAATGAGTAGTTAAAGAGACCCGCAATCACAGATGAGTTTTCTCGATTTCCTCTATCTACTCATGGATTTCAAGTATTATTTGCTTTATTAGAGTATATCCAGTATACCCAGTTGTGTATATCTTTAGGACTCCATCCTTAGGATAACAATTATCCTTAGAGATTTAGGATAATTGTTATCCTAATGTGATAAGATCTATTGGTGATCTTTATTGGTTGTTATCTAGGACTCTATCTTAGATAGAGTTTCCTCTTTGTAGAACTCTTCTATTATAAATACAGCTCAAGGCCAATGGCCAATTCATGGTGCCCAAACATTCTTAGTGTTCTTTGATTTTAACTTGGTATCAGAGCATTGCCGATCCCATGGCTTCCAGCGGCTTCAGTTCTACGTCACAACAATTAACAGGCGTGTCAGCCTCTAGCAACACAGTAGGTTCAAATTCAGTTCCCCATAGTGGGATTCATTATCTTCCTATCAAGCTTACCAATGATAACTACCTGCTCTGGAAGGCGCAATTGCTGCCAATTCTCTACACCAATAGATTGATGGGGTACGCAGATGGCTCTATTGTTGCACCTCCTCAATATATACCGGATCTGACAGGTGAAAGTCGGATGGTTCTCAATCCAGCACATATATAGTGGTTTGAGAAAGATCAATTGATCTTATCCTGGATCATTGCGTTACTCACGGAGAACGTGTTTGTTCAAGTTGTAGGACATCGATCTTCCCGTGACGTTTGGAACGCTCTGGCTAAGTCCTTTGCAAATTACTCATGGTCCAGGCTGATGCAATATAGAAGACAACTTCAGAGTCTCAAAAAAGGAGGTATGCCTATTTTTGAATATTTCGAAAAGCTAAATCCATAGCCGATAGCCTTGCAACTTATCGCCGAACCAATAAAAATGAGTGATTTGATTCTTTATATACTGACTGGATTAGGATCAGAATATGAATCTGTTGTTACTGCCATTACTAATAGGTCTGATATAGAGGACCTCGATATTGATGATATTTTAGGCATTCTTCTTGGCCATGAGGGATGGTTAGAATAGAATGCTACCACAGTTGATTCACCCCCTACGACCAATATGGCTAATTTTAAAAATAATAATCAATACTCCCCTTCCGGAAACACCTGCTGAAGAGGCAGGGGGCGTGGTTCTTCAGAAAACCGCATGAATAATGGTGTTAGAGGATGTGGCAATACAATTATCTGTCAACTGTGCAAAAAGCCGGGTCATGAAGTTATTAAATATCGCTGACGATATGATCTTAACTACAAGAATGAGGAGACAAAACTAGCAGCCTACAACAACAACACTGCTCTCTCTTAGTCTGCGTTTGATCCGACCTGGTACCTAGACAATGGTGTAACACATCACATGACACCTGATGTCAACAATCTGCAAACTCGATTTGAATATGGTGGGTTAGATCAAGTCAAAGTTGGTAATGGTTCAGGTTTGGAAATTAAGAATATTGGTTCTTCAATTCTACATACTGCTACTCATCAATTTTCTTTAAATAATATTTTTCATGTACCAGAGCTCTCCAAAAATCTGTTATATGTTCAGAAATTTGCTTGGGATAACAAATTATTTTTTGAATTTCATGGTGATTATTTTCTTGTGAAGGATTATACGGGGAACATCCTACTACAAGGAACCAGTAGAGACAGGTTGTATCAATTTCCGAGCGAAGTGATCAATATAAATCAGTCTTCTGCATTAATTGAAGAAAGTGCTTCTATCAATGATTGACACAAACGTCTTGGGCATCCAACCATGCAAATTGTGAAGCAAGTTGTCACTCAATTCGGCCTACCTTATGAAGGTCAATTTTGTTTTAGATATAATTTACTTTGTGAGTCGTGTCAAGTCTGTAAGAGTCATAGGGTTACCTCTTCCCCTGTCTTCTTCAGTTGTTTCTAGTCTACTAGATTTGATATTTTCAGATGTATGGGGACTAGCACCAATTTTATCTAATGCAGGGTTTCAATATTATGTAATTTTCATTGATGCTTATAGTAGATTTTCTTGGTTATTTCCGTTGCAACGGAAATAAGATGTTTTTGATGTATTTTTATCCTTTAAGCGTCATGTTGAAAATTTATTTAATACCAAAATCAAGGCTTTGCAATCTGATTGGGGTGCAGAATATCAGAAACTTTCTTACTTGGACTCCGTTGGCATTGCTCATTGACTTGCATGTCCTCACACACATGAATAGAATGGTTGTGCTGAACGGGAACATAGCCATGTCATCAAAGCAACCCTGTCTCTACGGGCTTCCTCGTCACTCCCCTTCTCCTTCTGGGCAAATGCCACCCTTACAACAGTTTACTTAATTAATCGGCCACCTACTGCTACTGTTCGACACAAGTCTCCATATGAAGTTCTATTCGGCTCCCCTCTAGATTACAGGTTCCTCCAAATTTTTGGTGTGCTTGCTATCCACTGCTTCGTCCGTACAATCGGCACAAATTCGATTTTTGTTCCCAGCAATGCATCTTTCTTGGCTATAGCGACAAACACAAAGGGTATCGCTGTCTGCACCCTGAAACTGGGAAAGAATACATCTCCCAACATGTTATCTTTGATGAGTATCATTTCCCAGGATACTCTGCCACTGCTCCCACCAAATCGGTTCAGCCAATTGGGGTTTATCTGCAACCGCCGACTGTAAGTCCAGCTGTGCCTCCAGCCTCCACTAAAGATTCCCCAACTTCTGATTCACTGTTACACGATCATTCTATTCTTCCACCATCGGCTGACAGCCCTCACCATTCGGCAGCTTCCTCCATAGGTATGTCTTCTCCTAAAATCGGACCTCGTGGGATCCGTCCTATGCAGGACATTCTTACTGTAATAGTTCCAGTTGCTTATCAGCCTTATCGTCAGCATACTATGGTCACTCGTTCCATAGATGGATCTCTTCCTCCCCGTTCTTCCTACCTCGAGATCATAATAGTGAACACTCCGGTTATTCACAAGGAGCCAAATCTGCTCATTATCGCTATGCCATGAATAAAGAATTTAATGCAATTGTTTCAAATGGTACTTGATTCATTAATTATATCATGTTTCTTTGAATTCTTTTTTATTTTCCTTTTTGTTATGTTTTTGGTATTTTGATGAGTTGATGAATGGGTGTAGACCGTAGACGTAGGTTGAACAAGGGTTACGCCTTTGTTAACTTCACCAACGCTAATACCGCATCTAGACTGCATGTCTCATTGAATAAGCACAAATGGGAAGTGTTCAATTCCAAGAAGATTTGTGAGGTCGCCTATTCCAAAATCCAGGTGATTATCATGGAAACTTTAAGATAAAAAGACACCCCCCCCCCACCCCACAAGAAGCCCCCTCGCGTCTGGGTTTCTTCCCTTTCTAATGATCTCTGATAGGGTAGTGATGCTCTCATAAAGCATTTTCAAAAGTAGATGTTCGTGTGCGACTCGGAAGAGTACCACTTCATCCCTGTGTAGGACGGCTTGATCTGGGGAGATGGGTGGATTTGTTTCCCGATCGAATTTATGACCCATTTCTTCTTAGTGTCGCGGGTGTCATCTACCATTCGTTGTCCCCCTTGTGAACCGTCGACAAGCTCTGTTCGTAAGGACGGGGAATGATCATGGCTGGGAACGAGGTGAATCCGCTCCAAGGAGGTACGTATGGAGATGGGAAGGTTCGTTCGAAGACGAACGATGAGAACGATAGGAAGGTTCAGTCTTCAGTGTTGGTCGCCGCCGGTTGGAAAGGGAGAGAGTGAGAGTGGAAAGGGTGGCTTCGGTTCGGTGTGGGGAGAATGAGCTCGGACTTCACATCGTCTGCATCTAGGATGCCGAAAAACTTCTGTATTCGCCAATAATATTCCACCACGTCACGTAATGTAACGGAGCCCCGCCGAGGTTGAAATTCCTATTTTGTTTGTATTCCACCTGCACGGCTGCACTCCCTTTTTTTCTCTCTCGCTCTCTCCCTGCCTCCTCCGCTCTCCCCTGTTCCACCGTCCACGGGTGACGGATGCACCGCCGGTACACATCGTCTCCTGTATCTAGCAACATAGATGGAGTCGTTGTCGCTCGAGGGCTTGCAGTTGGTGCCGGGCTTGGTGAGTTTTATCGATGAGAATGGAACGGCCAATGGTACGTCGGAGTGGATGAGACAATCCCGCTAGAGTCGGTGGCAGAGCTACTAGTGGTGGAGACTCCGGCGTCGGAGACAAGTTACCCGAAGGAATTGGCAATACCCTTATGGCGAGCTTCTCAGTCTCTAAACAGGCTTTTCAATGAGCCGTTGTTGAAAGAAAAGTAGGCTTAGCCATGGACTGATGGGCGCCACTAAGCTAAGCAATAGGAAAGATATTAAAAATAAATTATCAAACAAAATGACATAGAAAAAGAGATTCAGAAGAAGAAAACGGATTTCATCAAGCAAGGAACCCATATTTAAATTTCAACGTAAAAGGAAAGAGAGATGCTACCATGAAGGAGGTGGAGTTAGATTGATTGAGAAGTGTGGATTCATTGAAGTTGCAAAATTTGAATGCTCTATTGTGGAAAATGTAGACGTTGTGGTGGCGTTCACATTTGAAAATTGTCAACAGAAGGGTAGAAGGTTAAATATTTTAGCTTCAGCTGCAACTTAAAAATCTAATAAATGGCCCTAACTTAACTTATCATTGGCACCTCTCTACTCACTAATGAGTATCTGTGTGAATACTTACCAACTAACCTTGGCTCTCTATCTCCTGCGTGAACTGTTGGTTTCCTCCACTCTGCAATTTCATCTACAGCAATGGTCTTGGCATGGGAGGATTAGAAGACTAGTGTGAACAGGAAAAGAAGTATGGGCATGGAGAAAGCCTCCATGGGTTGTTCTTCGTTTCTCAGTTTTGGACTCAGAGGTGTAGATAGATGGGGATGGGCTCGGTGAGTTTGTCTCAGTTTTGGAAGAAGGTCCATTGGATTTTGGATTTGGGTGCATGTAACATGTTTTCGTTACAATAAGCTTTCACCATAAAGGAGGAATTATTTTCTTTTACAGTGAAAAATTGAAAGGAAGAAGAACAAAGCAAAAGAAATGAAGAATTGAGGATGTAAAAATAATGGTTGAGACTTGAAGAAATTATTATTCTATAAACATTAGGCAGTTGTTAATGGTTGATTAAACAAAGTCTAGATTCACGACTCAGCACCCAGTCTTTTTATTAGATTATTTTAGTACATATACAGTTATTGAAGAGGGAGTATAGGTCCACCGTGAGAGACGATGTGTACCGTCGCCGGTAGACGGTGGAACAGGGGAGAGAGTGCAGGAGACGGGGAGAGAGCAAGGGAAAGAAAGGGAGTGCAGACTACAGACAAAATAAGATTGGACCTAGGCGGGTGTTCAACTGGGCTCCGTTACATTATGTGACGTGGTGGAATATTATTGGTGATGCAGACTTGGATGCGGACGATGTGAACTCAGAGTGAGAGGAGTCTGATGAGAGAGAGGATGCTCATGGATGCACACATTTTTAGGACATGTGGCGCGCCCTCATGATAGAAGTTGGACTCCAGAAGGGAACGCTCATGGGATCAACCGATCGAGCGTTTGAGATTTGAGGGACGTCTCTCTCTCTCTCCATAAATATTGCCAGTTGTATGTTGGGAATTCGGTTGATTTTTCAGATGAGAAAGGAAGAGTGTCCGGCAAGGGGGATACAGCTTCCAAGAAAGAAAACTCGTACTTATGCCTTTTATTCGCTTTGCCTTGAGATCATGTCACTTTCGAGTTCTGTCTTTAACTGACGTGGCAACTTTTTCTGTTTTAGAAACAACAAACGTACCGGGGAACAGCCACTTGGATGGTGTTTATAATAATACGGTCTTTTGAGAGGTGTTTTTTAGAAAACGGTGTTGCATCCTCATGTCATTTTCTCATAAAATATTATCTTTTTTTTTTTCTATTTGATATCATTGTTGTTACTTTAAATACCATACTAGCGGAGGGGTGGAATGTAACCGTTACTGGTGTTTGGCCAAAAATCGTTGAATCGGTTAATGATTCATTGATCCAAGCAATCGAACCATCGACTCATTGACCCGTTCAATAGTTTTTTGCTGTTTTTTATTTTATTTTTAATTGGAAATCATTCAGGGGCAATTGATTTCGTTTTATCCTAATCTCGGACCCTAGCCAAAAATTGTTAAATCAGTCAATAACCCATTGACACGGGCGATCGAATCGTTGACCTATTCAATGTTTTTTTGTTATTTTTTTTTTATTTTTTCAATTTTATTCTCAGAATGGGCCATCCATTCGAACCGAATAGTCGAACCGTTGACCCATAAACCGGTGGCCAAAATGGTTCCATTTTCAGGTCGTATGAGTCACATGCTCGAATGATATAACACGTATGGTACTACTTATTGTTATATTATTTAATATAACAATAATTATTAAATTATGAATAGGATTTATTAACAATATTTATTAAAATAACATTTACCAAAATTAAATTAAATTAACAGTATTTATCAGTAATTATAATATTTTATTAAATAATCAATAACAATACTTTTAATAACATTTTTTATTATTTAATATAACAATAATAATTAAATTTATTAACAATATTTATAACTATAATTTAAAGTAAATATCTAGTTACTAACAATATTTATAATAACATTAATTATTAATTATAATCACTAATTATATATTTATTAAATTACTGTAATAATCAACAATTACTTTTTTTGGTTAATAGTAATTATTGTTATCTTATATATATTTATTAATAGGAAATGGGTGCTTGCACATCGGACCTACTCGCACGAATAGATTCCATTTCCTGGATGCAGAGAGCACCCATTTCCTATTAATGTATATATAAGATCAACAAATTATTGCTAGTAACTGTAAAAAAATGAGAAAATATCAAAAGGGTATTTTCTCCAATTATACTTTTTTCGATTTTTAAGTCATAATCTGAGAAATCGTTTTTTTAGGGAAATTGTCTAAAACTCAACATGAGTTTTCAACATTTCTCTTAAACTCACCATAACTTTTCAAAATGTCTAAAACTCACAATGTCAATAAGTTTTTATTTTCCAAAACTCACATTCCGTTAGTGCATCGTTAATGCTTCTTAACAGAGGTGTCCATGTTAGCATAAATAACAATTTTCATGATTAAATTACCCTTGAATGGTGAGTTAGAGGAAAAATGGTCTATTTCAATTTTCAATTTTCTTGTTTTTTTTTGCATTTTTAATGTTTTATTATAATTTTCGTTTTTTACATTTTTCTATTTTCTATTATTGTTTACAATTTCTATACTTTTTTATATTTTTTTGTAATTTCTATGTTTTTATGTATATTTAAAAATATTTTTTTGAACTTTTTCCTTTTTTCATGTCTAAATATTAAAATGATAATATATTAACACCCATTAATTTATTTTGTACAAATTTTATATTTTCTATGAAAGTTAAAATGATAATATATTAATGCCCATTATTCTGTTTAACGTCAAGTTAATGGCATGGTGAGTTATAACCATTTTAAAAAATTGTGA
The DNA here is from genome assembly GCF_055504915.1 of Nelumbo nucifera. NCBI lineage: Eukaryota > Viridiplantae > Streptophyta > Magnoliopsida > Proteales > Nelumbonaceae > Nelumbo > Nelumbo nucifera. Next base: position 54,143,891 of record NC_142654.1, read on the forward strand.
TGAATATAAAAGAAATGTTAAAAATTTATGATGAATTTTAGACAATTTCCCTTTTTTTAATGCATAACCAAACATCAGGTGTTACCTGAAAAAATGGACTTCAGATGTGATGTGTACATGATGCCATTTTTCAAAGAGACAAATATTGGTCCCAAACACCGAGTCGGTTTGGCCAGCACAGTTTCTTTTGTCATGTCTTACCAAATTATTTGGTTGTTGCTCACTTAGAGGAAGTGAATCGGTGACGTCTATAGGCAACGGAAACCCACTAACCAAATATTGCAAGTGGTTAAACTTAAGGTTTAAAACGTCCATATGCACCAAGTGGTTATGCTCTTTATTTTCTTTACTCAAGATGGGCATCAACATTTTAAATCATTGAATGCCAAGTGAACATTTTAAATCATTGAATGACAGTGGCGACCTCGAACTCGAGTATGGACTTTGGTTAGTAAGATCTGCAAAGACAATGTCAGCGGGGCTGAGTGGATGTCCCAAGCTATGAATTCTGACGATTTAGATGCCAAGCTCTCCGAGATGGTAAAAGAAATCAAGAGTAGGAATAGAGAGTGAAAAGGTACCTTGTATATCGAAGTGCTTTCTGAGTTAGCAACTTGCCCTCCAAGTGTTCGTCGTAGATTCCCTCATGGGTATCTCTCAACACAGTCAACTTAAGTAGGCCTAAGGCATCTAAGATGCAATAAGGTGAAGGACTTCCTGTATAACTAGTCGCCTTGGCACAAGTACTCTATAATGGGATCTGGCCAGCTCGGTTCAGCAGCCATGATTAGAGAGACTTCAATTTTGTGGTGCTTTTGCTATGCTACTATGCTAGGGCATGGTAAATCTATTATGGACACACCGCCCAATAGTACGCATCGCCTGGCAGCGCCGCACACACCGGCCGGCAACACGCAGCACGCGTCGCTCGACAGCGCGCAGCATGCAGCACGCACCGCCCAGCAGCGCACAGCACGTACCGCCCGACAGCGCGCTGCACGCACCGCCTGGCCGCACGCAAGCGCACCACCTGGCAGCGCGCAGCACGCACCGCACGGCAACAGCACTAGGCAACAGCACGCATCACACGGCAGCAGCACGCACCTCACAGCAGCAGCACGCACCGCACGGCAGCAGCACCGCGAGACGCGCGCGCCGCCTGGCAGCAGCAGCAGGGCGGGGTCCACATGACAGCTCATCAGTGTGGGGCAACACTTATCTTACCACATCAGCTCTGCCCGCCAACTCGCCGCCAGCTACACCATTCCTTATCCCTTATCCCTTATCTTATCTTATCCTTATTTTTACCTTATCTTAAGTAAGAGTTGTGTTACCATTAGGAGTAGGTAATTAGGAGTTTGAGTTTAATTAGGAATTTCCTTCTGTAATCTCCTACTTAAGGAGCTACGAATTGAAATAAAGGCATTCAGTTTTGCAGTCAAGAAAATAGTGAGGAGAGTTCGGTGGTCTCTTGGACAAATCACCCCAAGGGAGAGTTCGGGTGGTCTCTTGGACAAATCACCCATTCAGTTTCCGCAATAGGGTCTGCCCGCAAGGGAAGGCACAAGGGAAAGCAGGGCTTTCTCACTGGGACCGACCCGTGACAAGATCCTACACACGGGACCATAACAAAATCATTGACGTGAACTGTCCTTTGGCCATTGGTGAAGGACTTTCTACCCTTGGGATTTGGTGAATAAAGAAAGAATCAAATTGTTGGGTGAGCTCTTATACATTTGTGAGATGTTTGATCATGGTTTATTCTCAAGCTTCACACTGCCCATTTGATTGGGTTAACAATGAGATGGGAGTCACTATAGACAACTATCTTCTTTACACTGACCTCCTTAGCCAATGATAACCTTGCCAACAATGCTTCGTACTTAGTCTCATTATTTGATGCATTAAACCTAAATCGAAGAGCATACTCAACCTTTAATTCATTAGGTTTGAGTATGATCAATCCAACACTGCTACCCTTCTAGTTGGATGAGCCATCCACGTAGAGGACCCATGGTTCCTTTTTTGAGGTGAGCAAGGATGTCAAACTGGTGGAAACTTCCAAGGTAGTAGATGGTTCAGCCGGATCCAATGTCTCCGAGCTAAATGTGCATTTAGTAATGAAATTGACCAAGATTTGGGCTTTGATAGCAAGTCGTGATTCAAATCGAATGTCGAACTCACCGAGTTCAACTACCTATTTGGTGAGTCTTCCTAATACTTCAGGTCTCTGAAGGATTTGGTGCAACAACTAGTCAATGAGCACGACGATTATATAGGCTTGGAAGTATGGTCCCAACTTCCAGGTTGAGATAATTAGGGCAAAGGCGAGCTTAGAGTACCTGGTTTCGGTTGCATGTAAGACCCTGCTCACATAGTAGACGGGGGTCGTTAGCCTTTCTCCTCTATCCAAACCAGTACCAAATTGACGACTTCATCGCTCGTTGACAAGTACAAGTAGAGTTTATCCCCAGGCTACGGCCTCATCAATAGTGGAGGTGAGCTCGAATACTCATTTAGATCTTCAAAGGAATGTTGGCACTCCTTGGTCCACTAGAAGTCTTTTGCTTTCTTGATGGCTTGGAAAAAGGGGAGGCATCTTCTACCAACCTTGACATGAAGCAGGTAAGTGTCGCAACTTGGCCGATGAGTCATTGGACCTCCTTGATGGATCTTAGTGGTTGCATATCTGGGATAGCTCGGATTTTCTCCAAATTAGCTTCAATGCCACATTGAGTTACCATGTAATCGAGGAATTTTCTCTAGATGGCACCTATGAGCATTAGGAAACGGCTCATTCGGGTTGATCTAGAGTCGCCAACCATCAATTAAGGAAATGGAGGTGATAGAATCTCTGGAAATCACATAAAAAAAAACACTTTTCATTTAATAATGACTCCAGTAGCCTGAGGCACCAACTAAACCAATCTAGGTAACACTTAGATGGGAGATGGAAGGGATTAGGCACCCGGACCCACATGGCATATCAATAAGCACAAATACAAATAAACAATTATTCAATTGACTAAGAGAATAATAAAGCAAAACAAATAAGAAAAAAATACAAAAGGTTTCCACTAATTACATATTTATTTATATTATTTGTTTATGCTATTTTCTTATGGAATCTCATTTCATTTTTATTTCTCTTATATTTTCATTATTTATTTATTTTTTGTTTTTATTTTCTAATTAATTTTATTTTTTGAATCTTTTATATTTTATGTTTTTTTTTATATATATTTTTTCATTTCATCATTTTTTAGTATTGTTTTCCCTTTAAAAAGCTTATTTCCCCTTTTGTCTATTATAAAAAGTCAATCATATATAATTATCCCTAAACCCATTTCCTTCTTCCTAAACACATGTTAATACATTTGCATCTCTTGCCACCTTTCTTTATTATATTTTTTATTCCCTACATTTTCATATATAATTTATCTCCTATCATCCACTCTCTCTCATCCTAATCTCCATAATTCTTTGTCATTAACCAACACACAGCCGACCGGCGCGATGAGCCTACATGTAATTCCAATCGGGTCGTGATTTCCCTGGTACCACCAAGGGACATTACACAACGCCCCGGCGATCCTGCGGACCACCCCTAACCCTAATCCCCAATGTGCCAAATGCGCCCAATTCCCCCAAGTTTCCTTTGACTACCATGTGGATCAGACGGGGTGTGTTGGCCACCAAACTGGGATGGGGGAGTTCACAAAATCCCTAGGGACAGCCGACTTGCCCGGTACACCTAATTACCACTGGCCTTGGCCTTGGTCAACGAAGCGAAAACGGAGGTTTCCATTGGCCCCATACATAACTTTGATCGAGTCACAATTTCCTATGTGCCACTGGGGGACATTACCCTACGATGCCGTCGCGGTTCCACAACTCATCCCCATCCGTAACTCCCGGTGCGCCACCTGTGCCTAAATCTCCTAATTTTCCCTTGAGTGGCACGTGGACCAGACGAGGGTTGTGTTGACCTCCAAACCGAGACGGGGGAGTCCGGAGTCCACAAAGTCCCTAGGGACACAGCTGGCCAGCATGGGACGCCTAATTACCAATGACCTTGGCCGATGGTCACTCCATTGAGCCTACACGTATCTCTGATTAGGTCACGATTTCCCCCATGCCACTAGGGGATAATATCCTATGACACCATGGCGGTCCCATGGCCCATGCCCAACCCTAACCACAATTTGCCACACGTGGCCCAATCCCCTGAGTTGCCCCTTTGTGGTACGTAGACTGGACGGGGGGGTGTTGGCCACAAAACCGGGACGAGGGATTCCACAAAGTCCCTAGGGACATAACTGGCCTACTAGGGACACTTAATTACCAACCACCTTGGTCGACAGAGCGAAACGAAGGTTTAGGGCAAACCTCTGTTTTGCTCCGTCAAGCCTATACGTAACTCCGATTCGGCCACGACTTTTCTTGCACCACCGGGGGACATTACCGTATGACATCGTCGTGGTCCTGGGGCTCATCCCCATCCCGAACTCCTAGTGTGCTACATGTGCCCAAATTTCTTGAATTGTCTCATGTAGACACCCCATTTTTGTGCTCCTTACTCTTTTTGCAGCACTTTGAGTTTTAAGCATGCTTCAACTAACATCTCAATCAATTTGGGGGTATTTTTGGAATTTTATAAAAGTTGGGGCCTCAAAGATCTAAGACTATAGATACGTAAAGCCTAGAAACTCAAACCCAATGACACCAAGGTCACTCAAATTTGATACCGTTTACCTCTTCATCCAAAGACCTGAAGCCAAAACCGGTTCCGGTCGTTCGATCAGAATCATTTTGATCCTAAACCTCATTTCACATCAAATCCAAAATCCGAGACCATAGGTACGTAGAGCCCAAAAAACCAAATCCAACGACACCAAGGTCACCGGAGTCCGACACTGTTTACCCCATCATCCTAAGACCCAAAACTAAAACCAATTTTAATCGTTTGATCGGAGTCATTTTGATCATAAACCTCATTTCATATCAAATCAGAAATCCAACACTATAGGTACGTAGAGCCCAAAAATCCAAGTCCAACAACACCAAGATCACCCAAATCTGACACCGCTTACCCCTTCATCTCAAGACCCGAAGCCAGAACCAATTCCGATCATCCGATCGAGATCATCTCTGATCCTAAATCTTATCCCCCAGAAAATCAGAAATCCAACACCATAGGTACGTAGAGCCCAAAAATCCAAGTCTGACAACACCAAGATCACCCAAATCCGACACTACTTACCCCTTCATCTCAAGACCTGAAGCTGAAACCGATTCTAATCATCCGATCGGGATCATCTCTGATCCTAAATCCTATCCCCCATAAAATCTAAAATCCAACCCTATAGATGGATAGAACTTGAAATTTCGAGTCCAACAGCACCAAGATCATCAAATTCCGATACCGTCAACCCCTCTATCTTGAGACCTGAAGCTAGACTCGATTTAGGCCCTCCGTTTAGAGTCCTCTTCACAACAACTTCGAGCCTAGGGCATCCCACGACTAAAACTTACTCTCAGTCTCTAGAAGCATCTTAAAAATCCAAGAATTAACCAGTTAAGAGCCTCCAATCAATCAAGCCAATCACCTAAACTTGGAATGTCCAATTTAGGTAAATTGGTGAAATCTTTCACTCTTTGTCTTTATTGATTGATAGGATCTCTCCTAAAGCTGTCTTGACAGCCCATTCTCTCAATCAATCTCTATCCAAAATCCCTTTAAACCTCATCCATTGGTCTCCCTTGTCTCCAATCTCAACCCTCCATTCCCCTCTCAAAAAATCTATAAATACTACCCCTTTCTCACATTCAACCTACACAAACTTGCTTAGGGAGAAACCTCAACTCCCACAGCCACTACCCACGTCCCAAAGCTTCCCCACTCACTCTCCAGTGTCCCTAGAGTCCCTCATATCAGTTTAAAGCCAAAGAACAACACCCTTGTGTTGGACATACATCCAACCAAAGAAGCATAGAGCATTTTTGAAGCAAAGATCTTATTGCAGAAAAGTTTCAATCATCCAACATATTTTCTCACATTTTAGGTTACATAATCAACACCATTAACCTCCCAAATAACTAAGAATTCATCTAAAAACTAAGGAGTCTCTCAACATTTGAAAGGCCTCGTGAAGGACATAACAAGGGCACCTGTCAAGGTCGGAGTTATTGAGAGAAGCTATTCAATGTAATGATAAAATGCGAGAGGCGACTCCTACATTAAACCAACTATTATGGTATGTCGTTCTCTACTTTCATTATTTTATTATTATTATTTTTTTTGTCATATAGGTCTGCTGTTTCCATTCTACCTTAGAAAACTTTTGCTTCTTCCAAAGTAATCCAGTATGATCGATTTATTAGTTGTCCGAAGATGAAAGTCCCACGAACTCTTTATTTAGTCCAACAATCACTTGCATGCATTTTCTTTTTTATCCTTTTTTTTTATTTAATTTTAGTTCGTTGTTTTCAACCTTAAGCCTAAATTCCTTGCATTGGAACTGTTAGAATTTCATGTCAATCATTTCCTAATTAATTGACTAAGAAACGTCTACTATCATTTTCTTAGAATTAAATTCAACCTTTTTTTAATCAAGCATCTAAGTGGGTCCCTCTTTTATTTTAAATTTCATTAGCATTATCCCATTTGTCTAATTAGCTTCCTACATTTGCATTTGCATATTTAAGTAGTTCCATCCATACTATTAGTGTAGAATAGTTTACATAATCCCAGCGTGTCATATCACATAAGTTTTAGTTGTATTCACAGTTAATTTATTTGTTTTAGAATTAGAATTAGGTCATCTTAATTTAAATTAATTATATGTCATTTGCAAACTTAGTTACTTAGGATTTTCTTCTTCCATTTAACTAGTACTTTTTAGCATTAGTTTAGAACTTGATAATACTTTTTCAACATTCCTCTTATGAAAGGTCATTTGTCAATTAATTTTCTTTAACGATATTAATTGTTCTTAGTTGCTTTAGTCCTAGCGTTATTATTCATGTATAGTTTATTGCTAGGTTATAGATTTTGCATTTAACTTTTCATATCTCGATGGCACGTAGTAGGTTTCGTCCATTAGTCACTCATTAGTCACAAATTTCAGTTCTATTTTTTTTTCAAATAATTAGTTTGTTAATTTATTAACCCACTCCATCGTTATCATTTTAATAGTCAAAATGCATCTCTTAGTTAATTGATTATAAACTTCCTCTTTTCTTTCTACATTCCAATCACTTAGTTTTGTGTCTGTTTTATTTTTAAGCCCAAAAATTATGAAAATTTCCTTGAAACATTAGTGAACTAGAGACCGATTTAACCGGGTGTGTTTGGGGTGCCTAACAACTTCCCGCACCGTACTTTGGTTCCCAGACCTTAAGAATCTCATCCTCATTGGGCAACGAATCACCAAGAAAAAAATGTTTTCTTTGAAAAATCTCGGGTTTTCCTAAATTCACAATTCTAAAAATTTAGGTGGCAACTCCAAATTCCATACCCATATTTATCTGTCCCCCTCCGGGTCGGGTAGCCACACCCCTAAGTGGCACATGGACCAAACAAGGGTGTGTTGGCCGCCAAAACAGGACGGGGGAGTCCACAAAGTCCCTAGGGACATAGTCGGCCCGCTAGAGAAAAATGAAAGTTTAGGGAAAACCTCTGTTCTCCATCGGGCCTACTCAAAATCCGGATTAGGCCGCGATTCGAATTGTGACACCGGGAGACAATACCCTATGACGCCATGGCAGTCTTGTGGTCCATCCCCAACCTAACCCTTAGTGTGCCACATGTGGCCAAACGGCCTTGTGTCGCAAGTGACTCCTTCGCCGTGCCATCAAGCACCTAGCGTGTGCCATCAGAGTGCCAACCGCGTGCCTTCATGGTGTCAACATGGGTGTCATGGGTGGGCTATGCATGTATTTTGTAAGGGGGGACTACCAATGGCGTTATTGTAATTACATAGTATGATTTTTCATCCTTTTGATGTTTCCTATTGTCACTCCCCCAAAAGCTTAACGTACTCTTTGAGGGGAGGTAGGTAGTCGAGTGAGTCATGAGCATGTAAAGGTTAAGCATGAGATCCCCTCAGCACTGAACTGTGTGCTTATGCTTGCCATCCATTAATGCAATACAATTTGCTTTTTATCTAATTCGTGTGCCATCTTTGTTGTGTTGTTTCTTGTCACTTAGGCTTACTCGTCACATTCGAGTGCCGCACGGGGTCCCAACGACTAGCCCCGTGACAATTGGTATCGGAGCAGGAGCTTCCACACACACTCTGGACCTTGTCTTCGTCCCTACGTCAACACAATGAAGAGCAACCGTGGCATTGCCGATGACACACCACATGGGCGGCTCCAAGCCCACAACACTGATGAAGCTCCACTTGACGAACCTACCAAGACACAAGCCCCAAAGACCTGCACAACTAAAGCTAGCAAGCGCGACAAATCAGTCGACCAACTAGTTAGCATGGACATGCGCCTCCTATGTTGTGAGGTGACAATGGGAGAAACCCGAGATCGGGTCGATGAACTCCACCTCAACCTAGAGACTGTTGAGAATGTAGTGGTGGAACTAGAATGACGTTTCAATGGCGCCTTCAGAGACATGTACACCACCATACAAAATTCGGGAGCTGGGCCTTCCCAAAGTAGCCTATAGGGCTTGCTAGACAGATTTCAAGCGCAATTGGATGAGATGAGAGATGAGATGACTCTCCTAAAGAGGGCGGTGGCCAACGCACCTAGCACTCCCTCCACCCTAGCTTCCATGAACATCAAGATCCATGAGCCAACACTTTACTCGGGTGCCCGGGATGCTAAGGAGTTTGACAACTTCTTGTGGCAATTGGAGCAATATTTCTCCGCTACTGGCATCATTGACAACCAAACTCAGGTACGTATAGCTGCTATGTATTTGACTGATATCGCAATGTTATGGTGGCGTAGGTGTTGCCAAGACATTGAACGTGAAACTCGCACCATCGACACCTGGGTTGGATTCAAGCGTGAGATCAAGCAGCAGTTCTACCCAGAAAATGTGGAGTACATGGCGCGCCAAAGAATGAAGAATCTCAAACATCAAGAATCACTACATGACTATGTCAAGGAGTTTTTGGCCTTAACGCTGGAGATCACCGACATGTCAGACAAGGATCTCCTGTTCAATTTCATGGACGGTCTCAAGCCATGGGCCGAGCTTGAACTCCAGCGACGCGGGGTTGAGAACCTCGCCACCGCCATGGCCATAGCTGAGCAACTTGTTGATTTGAGAACACCTAAGGAAGATGTGCAAAAACCATCCAGCCCACGTACCATGAGTTTGAGTGGGGGAGATCAACAATCAACCTCTACAAAGGAGAAGCCAGTGCCCGCGGACAAGCCCTACAATTACCAACAAGGGAAGAAGCCACAAGGAGGCCCAAGTTATCAGGGCCACCAATTCACTGGGAGACCTCCTCTTGCGCCTTGTTACCTTTGCAATGGGAAGCATTGGACGAGTGACTGTCCAACCCAAAAGAAAATAACTGCCCTCATCGCCAAACTCAGCGATAGTGAAGAGAGCGATGAGGAGAAACCCACAGCGGCACCAAGAGTAGGCGCCCTCCAGCTCATCAACGCCATGGTCAAGAAAGAGGCTACATCCAAGCGGCCCACCAAAGCCCACAAGGGGCTGAATTATGTAGACATCACCCTCTGCGGGAGGCCGATCCAAGCCTTGGTGGACACTGGGGCCACCCACAACTTCATTTTGCTTGCAGAGGCAAAGCGACTTGGCTTGACCACCACCAAACAAATTGGGTGGGTCAAGGTTGTCAACTCCGGGGCCAAAGCAGTAGAGGGCATGGCCCGTGGAGTAGAACTCCGAGTTGGAACATGGAAATGACCCATCAATCTATCTATGGTTCCCTTGGATGATTTTCAGGTTGTTCTTGGAGTGGAGTTCCTCACGCAGGCGGAAGCAGCACTTATGCCACACATCAACAGCTTGCTTATTCTGGACGAACACTCCCCTTGCATGGTTCCTGTCTCATCAACCTTGCAGATACTTGGGAAGCAGCTTTCAACCTTGCAGTTGTACCAAGAAACCAGCAACCATGAAGACAGCGCCGCGTCAACAAGGAAGAACCCCTGTCAAGTATCTCACATCGACATTGGAACTGGTTGGGAAGTCGTCACCAGGAAGAAGTCTCCCCCAAAACAGTTCCATTTCCAGTGCCAACGCCAATGCCAGCGCCCAAGTCAGCACCAACATCAGCACAGCATCAGCTTCAACACCAACCACTTCAGCGGAAGTCAACACCCATGTTGACACCATGAAGACACGCGGTTGACACTCTGATGGCACACGCTAGGTGCTTGATGGCGCGGCGAAGGAGTCACTTGTGACATTCTCCCCCACTCAATTCGATCTACGTCCTCGAAGATCGGCTTCGACTGGTCCCTTAGAGTCACTGTTGCGGAAGGAAGGTTCTTCTGCTGCTCTCCGAACCGGCTGTCGTCCTAGGCCGAGGTGTATATTTTGGTGGCATGATTGGGTTGGCTCATTCTGTTGGAGTGTCAACATGGGTGTCATGGGTGGGCTATGCATGTATTTTGTAAGGGGGGGACCGCCAATGGCGTTATTGTAATTACATAGTATGATTTTTCATCCTTTTGATGTTTCCTATTTTCACTCCCCCAAAAGCTTAACATATTCTTTGAGGGGAGGTAGGTAGTCGAGTGAGTCATGAGCATGTAGAGGTTAAGCATGAGATCCCCTCGACACTGAACTGTGTGCTTATGCTTGCCATCCATTAATGCAATACAATTTGCCTTTTATCTAATTCGTATGCCATCTTTGTTGCCTTTTCTTGTGTTGTTGCTTGTCGCTTAGGCTTACTTGTCGCATTCGAGTGCCGCACGGGGTCCCAATGACTAGCCTCGTGACACTTGGCCAATGGTTCCATCAAGCCTACTTGTAACTCCAATCGGGCTACGATTTGACCCATGCCACCTGAGGAGATTACCCTACGACATCGTCACGGTCCTACGACCTATCTCTAACCCTAACCCAGTGTGCCACATGTCGCTAAATCCCATAAGTTGCCCCTAAATGACACTTGGACCGGACAGGGGATTTGTTGGCCACCAAATTAGGATAAGGGAGTCCACAAAGTCCCTAGGGATACAGTCGACTCGCACCAGGACGCCTACTTACCAATGACCTTGGCCGATGGAGCTAAATGGAGGTTTACCCCGTTGAGCCTACATGAAACTTCGATATGGTCGCGATTAGAACCGTGCCATTGGGGGACAATACCCTACGACATGGTGGCAGTTCCGCTGCCCATCCCCAACCCTAACCCCTAGTGTGCTACATGTGCCCAAATCCCCTAAGTTCCCCCTGAGTGGCATGTGGACCGGACGTAGGGTGTGTTGGCCACCAAAACGAGACAAGGAAGTCCACAAAAGTCTTTAGGGACACAGTCGGCCTGCCCGGGCTACTTAATTTCCAACAGCTTGGGTTGATGGAGTGAAATGAAAATCGCAGCCCGAACCACAATGGCTTTGGTTGCCCAGGCCACAAAAGTCCCCTAAACCTGTATTTCGCTATGTCGAGCCTACACATAACTCCAATCGGGCCACAATTTCCCCTGTAACTCTAGGGGACAATACCCTATGACACCCTAGCGGTACTGCCGCCCATCCCCAATCTTAACCCAGTGCAACACACGTGGCCAAATCCGTAAGTTGCCCCTTCGTGGTATGTGGGTTGGACGAGAGGTGTTTGGCCACCAAACCAGGATGGGGGATTCCACAAAGTCACTAAGGACACAGCCAATACGCCCGAGACGCCTAATTACCAATGACCTTAGCTGACGGAAGTAAACCTCTCGCTACATTGAGCCTACCCATAACTCTGATCGGGCTGCGATTTGACTCGTGTGACCGGAGGACATTACCCTATGATGCTATCCCCAGTGCGCCAGATGTTGCCAAATCCCCTAAGATGCCCCTAAGTGGCACGTGGACCGAGGGGTGTATTGGCCTCCAAACTGTGATGGAAGAGTCCACAAAGTCCCTAGTGATACATTTGGCCCACCCGAGATGCCTAATTACCAACAACCTTGGCCGACGAAGTGAAATAGTGATTTAGGGTAAACATTCGTTTTGCTCTATCGAGCCTACATGTAACTTTGATCGGGTTGCGATTAGAACCGTGCCACCTTGGGACAATAGTCTACAACACCATCTCGGGGCACATCCCCAACCTTAACCCCCATTGCACCACATGTGCCCAAATCCCCTCAATTGCCCCCAAGTGGCACATTGATGGGACGAGGGGTGTGTTCGTTGACAAAACGGAATGAAGGAGTCACAAAGTTTGTAGGGACACAGCCAGCCCGCTCGAGTCGCCTAATTGTGAACGGCCTTGACCAACGGAGCGAAATTTATGCCTACACTTAACTCCGATCAAGCCACGATTTCCCCCATTTCATCGGGTGATAATACCCTACCACACCCTGGCTGTTGCATGACCCATCCCCAACCATAACCCCCATTGCACCACACGTGACCAAATCCCCTGAGTTGCCCATTTGTGGCACGTGTACTAGATAGGGGGTGTGTTGGGCACCAAATCAGGATGAGGGAGTCCACAATGTCCCTAGGGACACAGGCAGCCCGCCCAGGATGCCTAATTACCAACAACCTTGGCCGATGGAGGGAAGGTAAACCTTCGTTTCACTCCGTCAAGCCTACACGTAACTCCGATCGGGCCACGATTTACCCTATGTCACTGGGGGCATTACCCTATGATGTCATCGTGGTCCTGCGGCCCATCCCCATCCCTAATCCCCAGTGCACCACATGTGTCCAAATCCCCTAAGTGGCATGTGGACCGAACAGGGTGTGTTGGCTGCCAAACCAGGACGAGGGAATCCACAAAATCCCCAAGGACACAGCGAACCCGCCCGGGATGCCTAATTACCAACTTGGGGGCTAAATATTTATACTGGAGATTAGTCAATGTAACCTCAAGTATAATGACATGTATGGGTCGTGGTCCTCCCGCAACTTGACGTCTTCAAGTACAAGAACAACATCCCAAAGTCAATTATAAGTTAAACAAAGCATACCCATTGCTCATGGATGATCTGCTCAGGGGATACTGCTCCGCAATATCCGGTTAGTACTTACTAAGTAAACACAGGAGTAAACCATGCAAATGCAAAACAAGTTCTTGTTTGCTTATTGGATCAAAGTCATTGGAGAAACATACAGTTGCAAAATATTGGAAACATTTTCTCCTTAAGACGTACCCGAGCTGCTTTGGGATTGAGTCAACAAATTCATATGCCCACCCGAATACACCAGGAATGATTGGCGCCATCTTATCCCTTAGTTTCGTTTGCTGCCTTAGGATGAAGATGAACAAAAGGACATGGATGCACAAGTAAAGCGGCCGATAAACACTTGAGCAAGCAATTTACTAGTGAACTAGTCATGAGGTAGACACAACGGGTCTAGCATGCACGCGGTGGCAAGTGGTATTGATTGAGTTGTACGATTGGAGTTCCCGTTGCTTTCATATCAACCACAAGTAATTTCCATTGCAAAGTAACGATCCGTTATTGGTATGAAGACCTTATCGACTACCAATATCGAATCGGACTGGAGCCATTTGTATAGCTCTTCATCGCGATCACCAGAGAATATAGCTACAGTAATCAATGGTGCAATGACAATCAATGAGAACTTTAACTACCAATGAGTCTGTAAGACTTACCGGGGCCACGGACGACACATTGTTACGGTTCAGCACAGGCTTAGCCTTGCTTACGCTTGGCAGGCTTACGTTAGGGATATGCCCGTCATTTTCGCCTGTAAGATTTTTGGGAGAACTGATATCTTTAGGCAGACCACCAAAAGCTTAACGTACTCTTTGAGGAGGGGTGGTCAACCTCCTTGGGTGCCTAACCTTGGCACTCCTAGACCTTCATCCCCTTGCGGGGCGGCCCTGGTTAACGGCTAGCATGGCTACCAGGGTTCCTCATGGGCGCACACTTGCTCATGGGGACAGTGTTGGACCGGCACTGCGCTACCGATACTCAAGGGAGGCTTGGCATGCGGGCCTGGTTCAAGCATGTCCCTTTACCTCGCCAGCCCCTTGCCCAAGCTGATTGAGCTATCCCGTTGCCCCTAGCGCACGGGTGTGCTCCGGCCCAAGCGGTTGCCTATCATCATGGCACACAAGTGCCTGTCATCATCGACATACAGGAGACCCTTCACATCGGTGCCAAGTCACCTCATCGGCGCATGGTCGCCTTCCATGATGGTTGTCCCCCTTTAGCACGTAAGTGGCGCCTCCCATGGACCGGTCTGAGCCAGGAGAGTGCCCCGGCCATTGGACTTGAGGTCATGATCCAGTGCTACTGACTTTGGTGGAGCCATCCCATCGGGCAACTCCTAGCCTCTAAGCGCATAAAGGCTTGTCCTGTCCTGCCTTGGCCAGGACGCCGCACGGGTTTCTTCCGTTGTAGAACTACCCCCGTGACAACATGGCACACTTTCACCAAATTTATCGATCGTGCAACCACCAAGAATCCGTACGCATCTATCACCTATACAAGAGCAGAGTCAAGCAAGCACCAATAGGTATGAAGGCAAACAGGCTACACTGATCGCATTTAAGCTATTTTCAACAATAAACGATGCATTCACAACAAAAAACATACCTCATTGTATACCTAAGCATATGTCTCAAAGAGGCGCCGCAGCCACCGTGCACTCAACCACATATCGCCATTACTCCATACAGACAGACTCCTCACTGCAATAAAGGGTTATCATTTATTAGAGACCAAAAATGACAAGGGGGTGGGGTCAACAATGGGTCAACTGAAAGTAAACGGGTTGTGCGGTGGAATCAACTTTTCATAATAGCCTCTTCTTCTTAAAACAGCCTGGCCCAGGCCCGCAAATTTTAGGGCCGGATTTGAGCTTAATACTTTAAATTCGGCTTGCATATATTTAAACTTATACATTTTGTGTATAATGTATACATTATTTTACATTATATATAAATATTATAACATGACATATATAATTTATATTATATAATATATAAAATAAATTTATATGCATGTTATGTCATTTAATATATCGATATGTAATATTTTATATATGAGTGACATTAGCCCAGAATCAGGCCCGATCTGGCCCAGGCCCGTATAAACCTGGGCTAGGTCTTGTGTTTCAGGTCTAAAACCCCAGGCCGAGCCGGGCCCGGACCTAAACTATAACCCTTATCATAAGTGCAAAGCCCGACACAGGCCAGGCCCATGATCACCCCTAATCAAGAGTATGCAACAAAGACATCAGTAATCAATACGCCATTAACAAATTCAAACCTGCGGACAACATCTACTAATTCTAATTCACCTTCTCCTGCTGCACTTTCTTCGGATCAGCTGCAATGGCAAACATGTTTGCAACTTGCCCATGATGTGTTGGCACCTGACACTGGGAGACAACTAGGCTACTTTGGAACTGCTCTCTCCTTACCTGGGTTGATCTACGTTTGAAAATGGATAGGCCAGATGGAGACGGTTGAACGATATCACATAACCAGGAGGCCGCTTCAATGGTAATCCATTCAAGAGAGAGAGCTGCATCGGTGCTGTTGGCTAAACCAACAGGGGGCATAGCGGTGCGGTGATGATCAACTTTCAATAGCAGGAGGCTAATGCTAACACTCTCTCGCTCAAAGGGACTCCATCGGGGTCAATGCCATTGTAGGTCAGCATTGCATGCAACCTATTGACCTCGGTGCGAAGCACTGCATTCTGCTTCATTGATGCATACTCTTTGGCCTTCTTTTGAAGAATTTGGTATTCCAACGACTCGACGCAACTTTTGCAGAAGCCCTGTAGATGAAAACAACACAGGAATTAATTACTACGTATGGTTACATGTCAATGGGTGAATTATTATTCGTATCATTCAACTAAAGACACAAGTACCTTCTTCCCTCTATGCTCACCAAATTCAGCAGGGTCATCAGTCGCACCATGCCTCTCCTCATCATTGCTTGGGCCGACGGGCTCCTCAACTTAATTAGAACGACAAAACATGTGAGCACTAGACGCATGGCCCATACAAATATCACGTAACCTGAACCTTCGGCGTATGGTTGGAAGATCTACATCAGGAGGTAGTTGTTTAGTCAGTTCTTTTTGTTGCATAAGAGTGGGTCAGTGTGTTAAGAGAGTCAATCTGTTAGTGTGTTGCATAAGAATAGGTCAATTTGTTAAAGAGGTTAGGTTGTTAGACTATGGCATAGGAATCTGTATAATCCCATAATTAGGGACTAGTTTAGTGGTAATTAGTTAAAAATCTTGTGGGTTTCATTCTCACCCTAAGCAGAATACTCTTTCAACTCTAGCTTTGATTGGGACCTATCACATTGGTCCTTACAAGACTAATTCCATTAATTTTACTAACTGGGACATTACTACCAACAACATCTAGCAAGGGCAGTTCCTCAGCCCTAGGGGTCAAGAATTCAACAATCTATCAAGGGCTTAGGCATCATTAGATGTACGCTAGGGGTCAAGATAGTTATGCACGCATCTCCCCATGCATAATCTCCAATGCGCTCCAAATCATCATTCGTCAATGTAACTGGCCCAGATGAAACTCACTCGGAAACTGCTTAGTGTGAAACAATACACTGCCAAAGATGAAGAGGAAGACCACCTTTACAACCTCCTGAATGTACTCTTGGCCTTCCAACCTCACAATAGTTTTCAACCGGCGAAGCACCGCATCTAGCTCTATGTTGGATGCACGGTTTTCAGGGAGCTTGAAGAATGACAAGAACAATGCCTTAATGGCCATCCCACTTGACAGGTCAACGGTAATACCCCTCAAGCTAAGGCCAGTGATCAGGGCAACATCACTTTCAGAAAGTTCCATGACCCTACCTCCTAGGTTGAAGTAGTGAGTATTCGGGTCCCATAATTCAACTAGGTCTTGACCCACGTTTAGGCTCAGTTTTGAAGGAGTACAAATACAATTACATAGGTTTTATATTCTACAAATTTGTATTTGTACTTTTTTTCAAACCGAGCCTTAGGAAATGCCCAAATGGAGTCTGTTGGGGCATGTCCTTGTGCTTTGCAGGAGACTATCCAACAACTCCCGCACAGGTTTAGTAGAGCATCATGATCTGCATGGTCACTACAAACCTACAAAAATAAGCAAAAACCATGCTAAAAAACAACGTTTTTATAACTTCGGTGTATGAGATTCAACGATTAAGGGGGATGAAAATCTATTCCGACATGCAAATGACATGACTCTCGTGAAGGACTAGAATTACGAATGGATGTCTTGAATTTCAGTATAGCCATACCATGTCTACTAGGTTTGACTATATCTTTACTGTACAAGTGCGTCTAGTTGGCTGTAAGGGAATTGATGTTTGCATCCGAGGATACAAAATCGATTTGGATTGGTATAGGTGACTATAGTATGGCATTTACACAACATAGTACAGGATAAATACAACGAACCTCTGTCCTACCCACAATTGTTGTCACAACCAATATAGTCTTATTTATACAGAGATCAAAACTAAAATCCAAACTATGATTGTCGAAAAATTAAGGTGATAGGTCCCAGTCAAAGCTAGAGTTGAAAGAGAGAATGAAACCCACAAGATTTTTATTTAATTTCCAACACCACTTCAGCTGGTTGTTGGTGTTTAAATACAAGATGAACTTAACTAATTACCACTAAACTAGCCCTTAATTATGGGATTATCCCTTCTAACTAACTGACAGGTTCCTATGCCATAGTCTAACAACCTAACCTCTTTAACAAATTGACCTATTCTTATGCAGCACACTAACAGATTAACTCTCTTAACAGACTGACCGATTCTTATGGCAATGGTAATGGACTAGCAAGCTAACTTCTTTGAAGGTTCAGGTTACGTGATATTTCAATGGTTTATATCAACAAACACTTGCAAAAAAAAAAAAAAAAAAATGTAAAACAACTCAGCAGAGAATAGGGAGTACGCAAATGGTGAGAATGCAAGGAACCTTTGCGTCCGGTCAAACAGGATCCACCACCCGCAATGCAGCGCTTCAGACAACACAACAGGGGTGGGGAAGTAGGTAATTGCGCGAAATAACCTACAATAGCCGCCGACGAACTTCCAATTTGGGAATGGGAATATCCCTCCCAAGTTCGGTATGAAGAAAACGTTTCGGGGAGTGGGAATGGGAATCCCTCTGAAGCTTGGCAAGAAGAAAACGTGTCGGGGAACGACACACACCCTGTTAAAGAATGAGTGAAACTAATTAATTATTAAGGGAGAGCTTCACCAATGAGAGGTTACCCTGATCAAATCGGGAGGAACCACATAGCCTAACGAGAGCGTAATCACTGGAACCGGAGGGAAGAAGAGAGACTAAGGGAACCTTGTTCAAACCGGGATGAAACATAGAGTCTAACGGAACCTTCCGCACTGGAATCAGTGGAAACAGGACACACTAACGGGACCTTGTTGAAAAGAAAACAGGGAGTACCGGAGAGACTTTACGGAACCCTCAACTCTAGAACTGGGATATTCAAGGAGATGCAAATAGATTACCAGAAACTTCGGGGATGGCATTGGAGGGGAGAAGACCGGCCAACGGAATCACCGAAGGGAAGAAGAACAACAACTGGGAGGAAAAAGAACGAGTATAAGGAAAAAATACCCTAAGCTTGTATGGTACACACAGGGTAGACGAGAGGAAGAAGAAAGAGCAGAGAGAAAAAGATACGCAAGCCTCGTATAGGGGTATAAGGGGAATTTCCGATGGTCTACAGTTGAGGTGTAACTTGTAAGGGTTGGTGGAGCCCTGACCAAATATACAAGGGTGAATTCAACCCACCTCAGAATTTTTAGGCCCACAAATGAATCCTGACCGTGGATCAAACAACCTCTCTAATTAAAGAATTTTGCGGTGCCTGCGGTGTACTTCCCTGAATATACAATTAGGTGGGTCATTATTTATAGAGTGGCACAAGTTACTCCTGGATTGGGATACGGATCAGCTAAAACATGATAACAACAACTCTCCAACCAGCCATTGCAGTAGTACATAGATATAGTCGACTGTTGGGACAGCCTTGGGAGCATTTTCTTGGGAGCAGATACCTACCTATTACTCCTAACCCAAATTGTTATAATAACTTTGGCCAAGCTGAATCTGACCTGAACCCAATAACAACAAACAAACAAAAGTTACAAAACCTCAAACAGAAAAGACAAGTTGAGATCACACGCTAACAAATACGTTCTAATATACTCCCAACATGATCTAACATATATGTCCTTGACTCCAATTGAATTAATGTATTGATGCATTTATTGTAAATGAATAAAAAGTACATAATTATTTCATGTTATATTGGTGTATTTTTGTATAATTATCACTTAAACTGAATACTTATAAGACTCGTATTAGTTTACAATATTCTCAGCCGTTGGATAGATTTGGGGAGTTTATCCTGTCAAGGCTGACACTAATGTGTTGTCAAGAAGGTTGGGGCAACCAGTCTCAGCTGCCGGGGTTGGACCCAAAGCACATGTAGTGTGTGTTTGTTTGAAACATTGAACCCGAACCATTTTCTAGTTATGCCCACAACCTTGGAAACTGATGGACAAAACTGGAAAGTTGCACCTAGCCCCTAGACTCGATTATGGTACTGCATTGGGTATTGGATCGGGTTATCTTTGATATGCTAATCGGTGAGATCCTTTGGAGTCAAAACCTAGGTATGTTGGGGCAGTCTGAGAATTCACTCAAGTGGATGATCATAATGATAGGATCACCCCCTTTGTCGGACAAAGTGAATGATCGGGACTGCACTCTCTTATGGAAACCAAAACTATCAGCAGTCAATTTCAACCGTGTTTTAGATTTGTTTTGCAAAATATATTTATATGATCATATATATATATATATATATATATATTATGTTTTAAGAAACATGTTTTAATTCTCAGGACCCATCCGAACAGAGAATGTGACATTGCACCTTGCAACCAGGGGAGAGGTCCTTCCCTGTTGGGTAATGTTTTACCAATATGGACTGAGAGGTTAAGTGTAAGAAACCATTAAGGGTTGTTTACCTAATAGACTATATCTTACTTAAGTCTATTGCCATTGGGCCTTCATAGGATAGATGGACTTAAGGATCATTTACTGTAAATGTTGGGCTCATTAAGAGCCCATACTGATGGACTCAGGGATTCACTATATTTAATAGTGAATTTGGCCAGGCCTTTTCACAGAGGCTGGGCCGAACCCATATGGGCTTATGTAAGGTCATTGTTGGAGTCCCACACCATACAAAGTGAACCTAAATGAGCCAGCAACCACCTAGGGATGTGAACCACTTGCTTATTGGGCCTAAAGCCCATAATTAATTGGATTAATCAAGGTGTCACATGACGACTTAAGCAGTCATGTGATTTGGGCAAATATGGGCTTTGATATGGGTCTGAATCAACCATTAGGATAAGAGGATAAGTCTTATCCACTTAGAGAGTCCAAATCCAAATAAAGATTTGGATTAGGAACCTCTTAATTTGATTAGGAGTGGTGATCCTTAAGGCTAAGAAAAGAGGATATCGAATCTGCTCCACTTGGCATTGCTCTCAGTTCTCTCTCTCTATTCTTGCCACCCCAAAAACCCTAATTCGGCCTCCACTTCTAGGATTGATCTTGATCAGTTTCACCTTTGATTTTTGCAAGAAAAATACAGAGAAAATTCATGCTCACCTCCCTTGTACGATCCAAAGTGTTAGATTGCAGTTTTGCTGAAAACTGCATTGTTGAACCGGCTTCAAATCAAACTCTAAAAAAAACGTATCCACCTGAATAGAGTATACACAATTAATCTACCCCATCGTCATCTCTATAAAACCCTTGTATATAGGGGTGGCCACGAGTCAAGCCTTTCATGAGTAATTCGAGCTTGGCTTGTGAAAAGTTCGGCTCGACTCGATTTAAACCAAGCTTTGAGCCTGATATATAGGCTTGTTTACTAATTGAGCCAAGCTTGAGCCCAGTGAAGCTCGACTCGTGATGCTTGCGAGCCTAGTATTGAATAAATTATTTTTATTGTATATATAATATGTATGTATTAAATAAATAATACATACATATAATTTTTATTTTTCAAAAAAAAATTTGGCTTATAGTCGAGCTCGAGTCGAGTTGAACTCGAACTCGCGAGCTATGAATTAAGTCAAGCTCGAGCCTGATACTATTCTTGCAAGCCGAGATCAAATAACCAAGTATTTAGCTCGAATCCACCCCTATTTGCATGATAACTTCTTTGTGCCTCTATACACTCTCTTCAGTTCAGATTGGTGCTCCACATGCACATCCCACCATGCATTGGAAACATCTCCCATACTCTTGTCATGGGGATATGGGGATATGTTCTCCAATACACTATTGGAATGTGCTGTGGGGTGCGCATGGGACACGCTTTGTGGGATGTCGATGCAAATTCGTCTTTCTCACCTTCAATTCTTCTTCCAAACCCCCAAAGCTTAGATCAACCATTTTATTGTACCAAAGAATTTACCTTGGATGGATCAGTTCCTTCCACCAGCACAATCATCACTCGGCCCCACGTATACAAGCAAAATTTAACGAGTTTCCCATCGTAACAAACCGGCTACCCTATTAGAAACCAACTCAACTAAATCACAAATTGATATTAGATCAGAACCCCCAACGTCCAACGAAGAGTAGAAGAGTCCGATGATTTGCTACAAACTAGACATGTGCAATGAATCTCGATACATCTGGTAACAGTATGGAGCACTGATGATTGGGCTTTCATTGCCCATTGGCCATTGTTACATGTCTTGTTTATAGCGGTTGGAAGAATTTGGTGGGATGGGATGGAAAAGGGAAAACGGGTGGAAATTTTTCATGTTCCATTGTTTGGTTGCAAAAGGGAAAATAGTGTGAAAATCTATGCTAGTAACGATTATTAATTAATTGATTAGTAATACTTTTATTATTTTATATTTTACTATTATTAATTATAAAAATTTTAAGGAAATAAGTTTATAATTAATTAATATTGGTAATTATCTAATTAATTATTAATTAAGAAGTAATATTTTAAAATTTATTTTATTAATATTTACTATGAATTAACAATAACTAATAATAATAATTATTATTATTATTATTATTATTTTAAAATCATTTTTATTCAATTATTAATTACTTAATTAATTAATTGTTAACTATTTTTCGTTAATTGTTAATTAGTAATAATACTTTTTATTATTAATTAGATAATAATTAATTAAATCCATAATTAGTTAATTATTTTAATTAATTAATATTTTACATTTTATTAGTCTATAAGTTATTAATGATATTACATTTTATTAATACACATGACTTAATTAATAATTATAATAATTTAAAATTAATTATTCATAAATTATCAAATTATTTTCATTGATAAATTATTTCTTTTAATTAAACTATTAATTTATTATTAAATATTTTGTTGCTAATTGTTAATAAAATTAATAACACTTTTATGATTTAGTATTTTATTGTAAATTATTAGTTTGTTAATTAATTATTAAAGTTAACTAATATTATAATTTTTGTTAATTTCTCATTTATTATTAATATTTTATTTTGTTAATACTTATGACTTAATTATAATGTTATTTTTTATTCTAAAAAATAATTAATTATTAAATTATTTATGGATTATTATTTGTTTATTCTAATCTATTTTATTTATGGATCATGGATCTAGTATTAACTCTTGAGACAAGGGTTCCAGTAAAAAACTAAATTATGTATTAAGAAAACTGGTTAGGAACCATAAAAGTTAATTTATCTACATGAAAAGGAAAATCAATGCATAAATGGAATTGACATTACAACCAGAGCATTGGGATCATAATGAATTAACATTAATTCAGACCAAAAAATCAGGTTTAAGCATTAGCACATGTTAAATCAAAATATACGAGATCACAAGCACTCGTGCTGGAAGATAATATACAAGACTAGCACTTATTTGAGAATGGACAAGTAACAGTTGATTATTCATAAATAGGCTGATCTATTTTCTGCATTATTTTTCTCAATTAGTTTACTACTACTATTGTTCTAAGGTAGAATCCCTAGACTGCTTAAACATTTTAAAATACAATGACAACATATTCCATCAGTATTGTATTTTCAATTTCTCACCCCGCATAATACGTATCAGCTTAGCACCATACTGGGCAGCAGGCATTCATCTTTTTCAAGCATCACAACCATAAATGTAGCTGAAACGCCTGAAGCTAAAAAGACCAGACTGGCACAAAGCCGTAAGCTAGGGAAATGACAAGTGAGGTGCACCTAAACACCATTTTCAAATCCACTTATTTACTTGGCGAATTTGCATAAAAAGTTAACCATTTTCTGCTCGGTCATAAGCATTAGATTTATGTTTTGGAGCGAATGTGAAGCCAGATGGAACCTTGCCGAGCAACATCTCAGAGATCCGAATCTGCACCAAGAATAAAAAGAAAACCATTTTTTATCAACAGCCTGTATTTAAAAGAAACACATTGACACATTTATTAAAAACTAAAATAGGATCTCCTTCCAGCAAAATACTCATCCATGGTCACCATGAATAAAATAATATACCCAGTCAGCTGCAGAATCAGAGGCCATTAAGGTCTCGAGGTCATTGCGACCAAAGTAGCTGGGAGGCCTCCAGTTTAGTCGCTGAGGAATAATATCTAACAGGCCAACAGGAATGTATCTACATGTATAGCTAAGCCATTCTAGCAAGAAATGCCTTGTCGTCTCCACACCTGCAGACATTTGTCAGAATTAGCTTCCAATCCTTAGGTTTATTACCAGCCAAATTCAAAAGGCATTTAAAGAGACTCTAACTTCGATAGTCATCTAGAAAAAGTTAAAAGACAAAATGGAAGAAACTAATTAACCATCCTATCATAAACTGGCAGAGAATGATTTGCCATTTGAATTTTCTTTCAATTTAATGGACTCATAAATCAAGATTCCAATGGACCTACCCCTCTTCCGGCCTAACACTTACTGCAACAAAGAGAAGCAGTCACCTTTATTGCTCCTTTATTGTTGTCATTTAACAATGTAACAAAGAGTCTACATGCCGTTATCTAAAAGCACAACTCCCAAAAATATAATCAATATATTAAAATGGAAATCCAACCAAGTCAAAGACTTCATTGCTGTTCTACGGTTGTTTGGTCTGTTGTGGGTGGTTCCTCCAAATGTAAGCAGCCTGGTCTTGGCTTTGAAATCTGGTGCTTTCAGTAGGAGAGGCAGAATCCTTTGGAAGATTGCTACAGCTGTTTGCTGGAGTGTGTGGAAGGAGAGGAATGATAGGACGTTTGAAAACAAGGCATCTTCTGTTGATACTTGATAACCTATGTAGGAAAGTTGAGAAGCTGATTATAAGATGGGCTTTAGCCTATAATGCTTTCCAAGGTGTCAAAGTTTTTTTTTTTTGGTTAAGGCTGCATTTGGCATTACATATTTTAAGGACTTACCTCCTTTTTGCAGTTAAAATGCCCCTATGAACATTGAGTTTTTAACTGCAAAAAGGAAATACGTCCTTTTTATCTCCTTTTTGCAGTCATTCATTGGCTTAAAGCATCCCCTTTATTTAAAAATTATTCAGCTGATGATTTGTTTAGAGGATGGTACACTGTGGCAAACTCTTCCTCATTGAGGTCTGTGTTAAAGGAGCAATGGATCCCTCCTGCACATCAATGGGTGAAGCTGAACTTCGATGGGAGTTCCTTAGGAAACCCGGGTCCCTCTGGGGTGGGAGGAGCTTTCAGAGACAGGGAGGGCAGACTGGTTGCACTGTATTCAGGTCCAATAGGTGATGGAGACTCTTTGAGAGCAGAGATTATGGCCTTGCTACAAGGTCTAAGACTGGCTAAACAATGGGGCTTACACCAGATTGAGGTAGAAGGGGACTCTAAACTATTAATTGGGTGGTTGCAGTCACATAACTTGGGGGCCTGGGTACATTGACAATTCATGAGGAAAATAAACTGCTTAGCAAGGGAGGTTGGGGCACTGTTCAAGTGGACAAGGAGGTCAGCGAATGGACTAGCCGACACCCTTGCAAAACAAGGAACTTTCAGGGAAAACTTGTTTTGGGCTATTCTGTAATCAGAAAGTACTTTTCTTGGGGTAAACACCCTTGACTGGGTGGTGACAATGTATTCTCTTAATATGTCTAATGAAAGTTACCGTTTCTGATAAAAAAAAAAGGAAATACGTCCTTAAAAAATGCAGCATAAGAGAGTTTGCCCTTTCTGGGTTACTTATGGATAGTTTTAAAATAATTGGTTGTCTTGGGTCAATTTCCTAGTCCAAATTGGAGTTTGTAAAGGGGCATCTGAGTTAATAAATTGAGTCTATAAATAGAGTCATTGTAATTGGAGTACAAGAGAGTGATTTGATTAAATAAATATTGGTTAAGTGAACTCTGGTTCTTTTTCCCCTCTCTATTATTTCTTCCAAGTGATCCGTCTCTTTGCTGTTTACCATAACAACAAGAGTTCACCTCTCTCCTAATTTCTTGTTCATTCTTTGGTGAACAGCAAGCACTCAATTTTCTTTTCCAGCCACATTATTCATCTCTAATCACCCACAGCCCCACATTCACCACACAAAGACCACCACCAGATCCACATCACTTTTTTTATTTTGATGGGTCAAAGCCACTGTTATGGGCCCGCGAATAGGATCTCGTCACAGGTCGGTTAACGGGGAAAACTTCTTGTTTTCCCTTGTTTCTCCCTTTTCTTGAGGAACCTATCTTTAGCGCCTTAATGGTGATTTGTTAAAGAGATCACCAACTCACCTCTGCTCTTTCTGGACTGAAAATATCGATAATTTTATTGAATATCATCTGCTCCTTTAAATAGGAAATTACAAGAGGATAAGAGTCCTTCTTTAGGAATACTTCCTAACAACATTTATCTTTAAATAATAATAATGCTACTGCCTAATTAATAGGAACACTGAATCTAGCTAAGAAATAAGATAACACTGAGTTAATCGCCCATTACTGCTGTTGTCCATTACTACTGCTGCTTGCGGCTGTATTTCTTTCCAATAAAAGCATCCACAATATTACTCCCCTCCTGGACTAAGAGCTTGTCCTCGAGCTCGAATTCAAGATAGGTGTCCTGAAACACAGTCAAAGGAATCAAGGTAGCTTCAGCCAATGGTAAGCTGGCCCATTCCACCAGAGCCTCAACAACACCTCGATTAATTCTGGAACGAACAATAGACTGAGATTGGAGAATGATTTTGCCCTCCTGGATTGGGTTCCAATGAAGAGGGTTCATCCTCATCTTCCTCTTGTTCCACTAGGAGGCAGAAAAGTCTCTTGCACTTGATCCCTGCTGAGTAAAGTTCATCACAATTAAAACACTGTCCCCTCGCCCTGCGTTCTGCCATCTCAGCCCTAGACAAGCGCTTAATAGGGGGTGCAACAACGCTACTTCCCACACTGGATGTCGATCTGGAATTGTTGCTCGTCTGTGGTTTTTGTTCTTGGTTGGATGCTGAAGAAGGAGCCATTCCGAGTGGTTTCGGGGCTGCCCATGTTGTTTGAGGCCGCCCTATACTGATACTTCCGCGGTTGAGTTGCAATTTGCGTTCAAAAGCGCGAGCCAAATTCATAGCAGTAACCAGATTGGGGGGATTTGTTAGGTCCCAGAAACTTTACACACAATTCTCAGACTCACAGCAGAATTCACACAACTCGAATATCAACAAAGAAACCGGTATTCATTCAGAAGAAAAGAAGAACAGTAACAATTGGTCAGTTCTTCGAGAGACCGCCGGCTCTCCCAATCACTCACAGTATTTTGCACTCAACCAAAGCCTGCCTTCCCCATCCCCCAAAGACCATTCTTATATTCTTCTGACAGCATAACTGACTTCCCCCCCATAAATGCCTAGCTGGCCTAGTTATAAGTGCCCAACACTCTTCTTATTCATAACTGACATAGCTATAAATGCCCCAAGACTCTTCTTATTCCCTTCTGACTTCCTCTATAAATGCCTAGCTGGCAAGCCCCATGTGTTCAATTATTTCCCCCCTTTAACCGATTGCTGCCCTTTCCCTTTTCCTAGCATACATAAGGTTAATTGGGGGCCTATCATTACCCGCCACCCGAAGTCTAACTTTGTCCTCAAAGGTTAAAATGAGGAAATTGGTCTCGAAGCAAGTCAAAAGGCTCCTAAGAATCTTAAAAATCAGGTAGGCCCTGCCAATGAATAAGCACTTCCAAACCAGTAACTCCAGGCATAGTGGATGGATGCACACCGTGCACCGATATGTCCCTGCACAGGCCAAGCAACAGCATCGCCCAATGCATAGATGGTGTGTCTGCTTTGTCACCTCTTGAAGCATGTCTATTTCCTCCAGCTTCGTGTTTCCAACCTTCAGCCTCTCCATGATCATCCACAGCCATCCTGTCCCCTCCCTGCATGGTGTGCACTGCCCACAACTTTCATGCTTATAGAAGTAAGAGAGCCTAGCAATTGCATCCACAATATCAGTTGACTTGTCCATCACAATTACAGCAGCTGTCCCTAAACCCATTTGGACAGCCTTGAGTGCATCATAATCCATCAACACATCATCACATATGTGCTTTGGAATCAGTGGAACAGAAGAACCCCCTGGTATCACTGTAAGCAAATTATCCCATCCACCTCTAACTCCTCCACAGTGCCTCTCTATCAGCTCCTTCAATGGAATACTCATCTCCCCTTCAACTGCACAAGGCTTATTCACGTGGCCAGAGACACTGAATAGTTTTGTCCCAGAATTGTTCTTCCTGCCAAAACTAGCAAACCATTCAGGATCACGCCTTAAAATGGTGGGGGAAACAGCCACAGTTTCAACATTTGTAACAGTTGTTGGACATCCATATAGCCCTGCATTAGCTGGAAAAGGAGGCTTCAACCTTGGTTTTCCTTGTTTTCCTTCAAGGCTTTCCAACAACGCGGTCTCTTCTCCACAAATGTAAGCATCAGCTCCATAGTGGATATGAACATCAAAATCATATCCAGATCCACATGCATTTTTTCCCAAAAGTCCAGCTTGATAAGCTTCCCTCCTTGTTTTCTCAAGGTTTTTCCACTCATTTACATACTCTCCCCTTATGTAGATATAAGCAACAGTAGCCCGCATACCAACCCCTGCAATCAGGCAACCCTCTAGTAGTTTATGTGGGTCATGGTGCATAATTTCTCTGTCCTTACATGTTCCTGGCTCACTCTCATCAGCATTGACAACAAGATAAGAAGGACGGCCATCAGATACTTTTGGCATGAAAGACCACTTCAGGCCATATGGAAAACCAGCTCCACCACAACCTCGAAGACCAGATTTCTTCATTTCATTGACAATCCAATCAGAGCCCTTAGGTACCAAGTCTTTGGTTCTATACCAGTCATCCGCTTCATGGCACCGTTCAGGAAAGGGTCGTGCAACCCATTAACAAATGTTGCTTCAAGGACTGATTCCGGCAGGTCACGTAAGGGAGTGGAGAGCACCTAATTGGCGACGATATCCCTTAACAGTAGAAGACTGATGTAACGAGAAGAGCTGCTCCTGTAAATTACCCTCCTTAGTCGATCGAAAACGTTCAAGGAAAAGCTCTTTGAATTCTGTCCAACCACAAAAAGGTCACCGACCAACTTCCCGGTAATACCACGCCAATGCATCGCCCTCTAGACAGACAATTGTAGCTAGCAAACGCTCTGCCGGAAGCAATCCATTAATCTCAAAATAGCGCTCCGCACGAAAAAGCCAGTCGTCTGGATTTTCCCCATCAAAAATAGGTAACTCCAACTTCCGAGGAAGTGAATCAGGAGTATGTTCCGGCACCGACATTGAGGAAGACGTCGGAAATGCCGCACTCTTCCCTTTGTCAGCCACACGACTCGATGCGACTAAAGGAGGAGCAATGTCAGTCGTGGACAAAGGAGCTGAATAGGCCTGTTGCTGAAGCAACAGATCAAAACGTCTCACCAGATCTTGAACGCCTCCTTCCAGAGATTGTACCGAGCTTTCCAGAGACGAGATCTTTGAAAGTCCAGCTGCTACCTTTTCTGGATTGAGTCGCTGAATCTCATTGCGTAAGCCATCCATCTCCACACGAAATTCAGAATGCAGAGAAGTTAAGCATTCTTCGAAACCCTCCACCTGCGATGCCACTTCCTTAATTGTCACCATGGCCGAGGAAAGACGAGCTCTGATACCACTGTTAGGTCCCAGAAACTTTACACACAATTCTCAGACTCACAGCAGAATTCACACAACTCGAATATCAACAAAGAAACTGGTATTCATTCAGAAGAAAAGAACAGTAACAGTTGGTCGGTTCTTCGAGAGACCGCCGACTCTCCCAATCACTCACAGTATTCTGCACTCAACCAAAGCCTGCCTTCCCCATCCCCCAAAGACCCTTCTTATATTCTTCTGACAGCATAACTGACTTCCCCCCCCCATAAATGCCCAGCTGGCCTAGTTATAAATGTCCAACACTCTTCTTATTCATAACTGACATAGCTATAAATGCCCCAAGACTCTTCTTATTCCCCTTCTGACTTCCTCTATAAATGCCTAGCTGGCAAGCCCCATGTGTTCAATTATTTCCCCCCTTAACCGATTGCTACCCTTTCCCTTTTCCTAGCATACGTAAGGTTAATTGGGGGCCTATCAGGATTTTGCATCTCCACATCCACCCTCAAAGTTTCCGCTAACCCTGCGGTGAACATGTCAACCTGTTGGTCTGGTCGTACCAAAGATGCTCTTGCAAGGAGGGTCTGAAACTGACGTTGATACTCAGCCACAGTTCTAGTCTGTTTGAGGTTGATTAGTTCGCCTAATGGATTGCTTGTTAATGGGGGCCCAAATCTGAGAAGGCAGTAAGATTTGAATTGGGTCCAACTGAGCCCAGGTTCCTCCTGCTCCAATTTATAAAACCAGAGTTGCGCCTCCTCTGTCATGTGGAATGCGACTAAGCCTACCTTGTCCCTGTCCTTTGTCCGTTGGTTGCGGAAGAACTGCTCACATCTGTACAGCCATCCCAAAGGACCTCCAGCTCCATTATAGGAAGGAAATTCCAGCCTGCTGTATTTGGGAACGATCGCGGTTCCCTGGGCCACGACCTACTGCTCGCCGGACGATTCTGCCATGTCTGGTCGGCGGCCATCTGTGATTGCAGCCCCTTCTGAACTCTTTTCCTTGCTGGAAAAATATAACTCCATCAAGTGCCTCAACTCTCGGACGTCGTCCTTGATCTCGCATACCTCCTTGTTGTTTTCCACGAGTTTGTGCTCCAGATCATGAACCCTAGTCTTCAATTGCTCAAAGTCACCCATGACGCCCTGCTCTGATACCAAATTGTTATGGGGCCCGTGAATAGGATCTCATCACAAGTTGGTTAACGGGGAGTTGAGGAACACTTCCTAACAACATTTATCTTTAAATAATAATAATGCTACTGCCTAATTAATAGGAACACTGAATCTAGCTAAGAGATAAGATAACACTGAGTTAATCGCCCATTACTGTTGTTGTCCATTAAACAGTGAATTAATTGCCCATTGCTGCTGTTGTCCATTACTGTTGTTGTCCATTACTGCTGCTGTTTGCGGCTGTATTTCTTTCCAATAAAAGCATCCACAACAGCCACTATTGAAGCTAAAGGATCTTAACTTTGCCAATAGTGATAGATGATAGATCACCTTATGGTGATGGCTAAAAGACCATCGTTGATAGAAGCCACTTTCTTTATTGATAGAAGCTTTCAATAACCTATTATTGAGGTACAATAATTTCTCAGTTGGTCAACTTGTTAAAGACTAATCCAAGCCTAGAGCTTCACCTGCAGCTCTGACTAAACTGCTAGAAATGGCCAAAATGTTAGAAGGTAATCAGGACATACCTTTGGTGTCAGAACCCCAATGCTCCAGGCCAAAATGTATAAAATCCCTTAAAATATCCAATCGCTCACCAGAACTGATGTCCCAATGTCTCTGTTCCTTGATTTCAGTAAATATCCAGGGCTGCATAGCAGAAAGCTTATTATTGCAAGGTCATTAAACCATTTTACAATGAAACAAGAAGAAACTTCCAAGACAAACAAATACATATGCAGAAAACAATAATTTAATGCAGGAAACCATAATCCATAACAAGGGAGAAATTGATGAGAATGTTGCCCATAGAATTATAGGATAGGCAGAATGGAGGGGCACATCTGGAGTCTTATATTATAAGCAAATACCACATAGGTTAAAAGGAAGGTTCTATAAGACAGTTGTAAGGCTAGTATTGTTGTATGGAGCAAAGTGTTGGATAGTCAAGAACATCTCCAAAAAATAAGTGACATAAATGCATTTGTGAATGCCAACAATGGAAGAGTGGAAAAACTAGAAAGGATAGAGTCAGAAATAAAGTCATTTGAAGAAACTTAGGATTAGCTCCAATAGGTGATAAAATGGGATAGTAGACTAAGATGGTTTGCTCATGGGACTACAGAACCTGTAAGATGTGATCAGTTGAAGGTTGAAGGGACTAGAAGGACAAGGGGCCGACCAAAAAGGATATGGACTTAAGTAGTAAGAAGTGATTTAAATGCTCATAATTTAACAATGGATATGGCATTGAACAGAACAGAAACGGCAAAACAGGAATCATATAGCTGGCCCCATATAGTAGGGATAAGGCTTAGATGATTATGACGATGATGACAGATTACAAACGCATCTAACACCACAAACACACCAAAAAATAATAATAATAATAATAATAAAATTTCTTTAGCATTATGATATAAATAAATCAAGGCATACAAACCTTAATAAGTGATCCTCGAGCAACTATACATGTTGAAAGTTCAGCACAATCGGATATGTGCTTGTTCCAGTCCAAGTATGAAAATACATCTCCATTTCCCAAAACATGCAAAACATCAGGGGCCTTTCTTGCACATTGGTATATATAATCCCAATCAGCAAGCTTGCTATAGCGTTGCTGACGTGAGCGACCATGAATTGTTATTGCAGCGGCACCCCAATTGCCAATATCTGCTATTAATGAATCAATGCGATTTCTCCCTTCAAAATAACCTGTCCGGACCTAAAGCAGTAAAATTCCATTTGAACCATGATGACAAAGGATTAAAATGAAAACAGGAATGATGATAAGAAAAACTTGAGAGTAATAAAACACAGTTAATGAAGTATATATTCAAACCACAACAAGAACAAAAACTGAGCATAGTCCATTTTCAAATAACAATAGATACAGGAAGAACAGGCATTCTGTTGGTGTTTGGAGAGATGTGGATCAGTGCTTAAGAGAATGAGGCATGATATGCAGATGATTTTTTGTTTAGATTAACAAATCAAAGGGAAAGAAGCACCTTTACAGTTATAGGTTTGTCCACTGTGCCAGAAGTAGCTTGTATAACATTCTTCATCCTCAAAGGTTTTGTAAGAAGAGCAGATCCAGCACCCTTGTTAACAACAATATCAATAGGGCACCCCATATTTATGTCAATAAAATCAACAGTACATTCACGATTGATGAGTTCAACAGTACGTGCTACAGTGTCTGGGTATGCCCCACATATTTGTACACCAAATAGATCCTCAGAAGAATGTCGCCTCAACAATGCCCATTCTGAAGCTTGACCCTATTTCCACTACTCTATGTTAGAGAACAACATACCAAATCATACAAGAACTTGAAAAATAATAACTTGTAAGAGCTATGTTATATAACAAATTTTGAGGAATTCATACACAAAGGCAATATACTTGTCCAGATTAAAACCAAACAAAAATCTACTTGTCATTCTAATTTCTATAACCATAGTTGCTGCAAAGCTATCTTCTGAACACTACAGTTGTGTACATAACTTGAGAATAAGACAAAATAGCCAACTGCTAGTAACTGGATCCTGGATTCATAAGGATGTCTGACTCTACCCTGATCTAGGGCATGGCATATAAAATAACTTTAAAAAGTTCTAAACTCATTGTGATTTTACAAGAGGAATGAATTTGTGCACAGATGAAACTAAGTTAGCAACAGCACAAATAGTAGTAGTGGAAGCAGTAGTAATAAGAAATGATTAAGCCCTATATCAAGTGTAGGTTAAGTGGTCATGATCATGACTCATTGATTTTTTTTTTATTGGAAAGACTCATATTGATTATTAAACTAATCAAGGAGAAAGCTCAGCAGAAGACCTTATTCTTTTCCATGATCCCTTGTGAGTGACCCATACTATATACAGAAAGGTAAATCCTAGATAATATTAAGAGTCTCTATAAGTTCAGCAGAAGTTCTCATTCAAACTTTACAAAGTTCACCAAAAACTTTGAAGAAGAGTTGCATTGTTGAGATGGTAAAACTGATAAGTGCAGACAAATAAACCTGCAGGAGATTTGTACACATAGCCATTTCCCCACATGTTATATCTGCCCCTAACATCTTGCAGACCCTTCTGAAAGGAAGGTTCCCAACAGTGGTTAGAGGTGCAAGATACAGCTTTCCTCTGAAATCAATAAGTTTCTTTTCACGTGGATGTGCTTTCAAGCACATATCAGTTTCTGCAAGACAATTATCAGAAGGTGTGGTTTCTAATTCGGCCTGTATGAGGCTTCTCTCAAATTCTTTTTCCTGGAGATTCAAGCCTGTTGCAATACAACCAAGATCAGATACACTAAAAAACTCAGCAAAATGTTAATAAATAGAGCTATCAAGAGCATTTCAGTGAAAAGCAAATTACCACTACTTTCTACTTCACTGGAGCAACATTTTTCAATGAGTGGAGTTTTAGCTTTCTTTGATGGCCGCAGATCAAGTGCAATTGAATCCCCCACATGGTCCTCCACCTCCTTAGCTCTTTGAGGGCAATCTACTTTTTCAACAGAATCATAAGCTATTTCGCCATCATTATTTTCACCAATATGAGACCCATTAAGAACAGCTTGATCACCTTCCTCCTTGTGTGGTTCCAGATTTTTTTTCTTAGCATTGCCATTCCCCTGCAGTTGACATTTATCAAAAAGTGAAAACCAACCAATCATTTTGGGACCTTTCCAGGAATTCAGTGTGAGAAATCACAATCTAGAAAAAGGGTTTTTTTGGTATTAGAAAAGGAGGGTGTTTCAGACAAAACTTATAATGCACCAGTATAAATAAAATACACAGCCTAAATCAAGTATCGAAGGGCCATCTGATTATGGAGATTGATGTCTCATCTTCCAGAAATATGGCCTTTTTTAATAAAACTCTTGAATGATAATGTGAAGACTTCTAGGCTATGTTTGGTTAAAATTTTGCTCCAAAGAATCACTATCTAAAGAATGAGTTTTGAGCCAAAAATGATTCTTTTTGAAGCTAACTTCCTAGATCCAAAGAATCAATTCATATAGTGTGTTTTTAGCCCGAAAAAGAATTAGTTCCAGCAAATTCCATAATCCAAACTCAAAAGTGATTCTTAGAACCACAGAATTCATTGAAATTAATTTTCCAAAAGCATGCCAAACACAACCTTGGGAACTGTTTTCCATGCATAAAGATTAAAAATAGCAACATTCTGAAGAACAAATATTTGCAGGAACACAAAAATAAAAAAGAAAGATGGGCCATTAAAAACGAAACTTGGTGAAAAGTGACTAAGACTTAAAAGTTAATGCCAATGATTATAGGAAGTACAGATGTAATTAGAAAATCAAGTAAAGAGTTATAAGAATTCCAAAGAGATCCTTTTGGTTACCAAAGTAAGATTATTTCAGAAATGCTACAATAGAACAATTATCATACATAAGATACAAAAGTGAAATGAATTATGGAGCCCCGCTTTGTTACAGATAAACAATTTGTTCATACCAGAAGACCGAGGAGTTTGAGCTGTGCATCTGCCATGGGGAAGTTGACTTTGTTTTTCCACAAAAGTTTCTGAAGATCTTTGCTCAGCCCATTTATTTCAGAACTTTTCTTCTGTGCATTCAGTGAGTCCGCAGGAAAGCCATCCTTATGCGTACTTGAGAATCTACAGGCCAATCCATAAGGACATGGCCCTTCAAGGGCAGAGAAAGGGCAATCTCCATCTAGATCAGCCGGCTTCTGCAATTGAGAGCATTTTATCCATCATAAAGGCAGAATAATGCATGTGAGAATATTAATTTTTATTTGGCACTCGGAGAATATTAATTCAATAAGGAATTTTTGGGCTTATCAAAAGGTGGAATGTATGGTATACAAGCGTCACAATACCTGAGCTTTGAATGCTTCCACATCGTGGCTGAAGCGGCAATTACCTCCAAAACGACATGAGCTCACATTACCAGTCTTTGCTACCTCAGGACAGATATGTGATGCAGATTTTCGTTCCTGCAAGTTTTTTGACCAGTTTTGTGAGTAAGAACTATTGGAGAGAGGAAAAAAAGCGCCGCTATTATATATTTGAAACGAAAAAGGAAAATTAAAGAGTAGTACAACTATTTATGGAGAAGAATGCAAGAGCCTTCATAACAGTAGGGAATGATTTAAATACTTAAGCTCCGTTAAGATGTCTTGTTTCAGTCAAACAACTAAAACGCACCTTCTATTCTGCTATTGTTCAAAGTGCAAATTATCATTGTTAAGTTAAACAATGTATACCGATCTTGTTATTGAGCAGTAAAATTTCAGAACGTTCAAGGACGACAAGCATTCGCTCGTTAAGTACTGGCCATAATAGCGCCTAAAACACTTATATCAGGAATGAATGAAGAACTAAGTGATACAGCTACAAACTCGTAAGCAGTAATTAATGCGGCCAACAAATTATAAACTGAGAACCAATGTAAGTACTTTAAACGGTGAAGACTTCTGGTAGGATAAAACTGAGATAAAGCAAACAAGGAACTTTAGTGAATTCTAATATACAAGAATCGGAAAGGAGCTATAAATTAGAAGTAAGCATACCTGTTGGCGTTCCCTCTTCAATTGCCTCCTTGATTTCTTCCCTGTTACCACGTTCGAAGGGACTACCTTCTTGTTTACAACTGGTTCTCCATTGACAGCATCATTAGAGCAAGGCCTGAGAGGTGGAGGTCGAAGGAATTCTCTCTTAACTGGAGCTATTGCTTTAGCGACGAGTTCCTCTGGTTTTAAATGAACTTCGCTTCCGTTCGACGAAGGTGCTTCCTCCGAAACTTTCGTTTCCACCTCCCCAGGAGCTTCTTCCATGACAGGGCGATTAGACGAACACCTCCAGAGGCAGGCTGGAATCTAGTGTTCTGCCAAGAACGTAAACCTTTTAGGGTTTTTGTGAGTTGTGCACCAACTAACCGAAGTGGGCTCTGTAATTATCCTGATCCGCCCGCCCCATCCGGCCACTCCACGGTCCCCATCCACCACCTCTCCCAGGGTCCGGATGGTGTCCATGAAAAATCGAACCGAATCGAGAAAACCGAACCGCAAAATACGGTTAATCGAATCTATCGGTTCGGTTTCGTTTTGAAATTTTTTAAAAATCGAAAGATCCGTTCGGTTTTTGATTGATCTATAAAAAAATCTGCGGTTAATTAAACCGATCGGTATATATATTTATATGTATATTTTATATATATTTTTAATATATATCATATATTCTCTATATATTATATATAAATATATGTTTATATTATATTTATATTAATCTATTTATAAATATATTATATATCATTTATTATTTATAATATAATATTATACATATATTTATATAATATATATTATAAATTAAAAAATAAAAAAATCAGAGAATCGAACCGAAAAAAAACCGAAATCGACGAATAGGTTAACCGATGGTACTGGTTCGGTTTCAGTTTAGAGAAATGGAAAAATTAGTACCACCAGTTCGGTTTGCAAAATATGCCCATGGTTTGATTAACCGAACCGTGGACATTCCTAGATGAGTTGAGTACAATAAGTAGGGATGCAAACGGATCAAATCGGATTCAAATACGATTCGACACTATCCAATCCGATCGGATCTGATAAGACTCGATTTGAATTCAAATCTTATCAATAAATCGGATCTTTGGATTTGATCCAATTCGACTTATTTTCTTTAAAAATTAATAAATTATTAAAAGAAAAATAAAATATACTGATTTAAATAAAGTAAAAACAAAAATACAAATATTTTTTAATTATTTTCTTCATATATACATGTTTTTTATAAAAAAATAAATAATATAACAAAGTTATAAAAATATAATATAAAATGTATATTCATAAATAAATAAATAACATATATATATATGTATAAAATATATATCGGATCAGATCGGATCATGATCCAATCCATTTGCACTCCTAACAAGAAGTTAACAATATGGGCCGAGCAACCAACGGCATTGTAACATGTCTCCTTGTTTTGGGAGAATAACGGTTCAGCCCAGGGTCAGAATTTTTAGGCCCAAAGTATAGTTGGGGTGGGTGCCAATTCAGAATTGATGTCAATGCATTGGTTTATGGAGTGGGGGTTATTGACATTTTAAACTTTTATAGCTCTACAGTGGAATTCAGAAATTTGCATTGAGCCTGTCCATATAGTTCTGATAAAAATCTCCCGTGTTTTGATTATAATAAAAACATCCCTTACAGTTCTGATAAAATGTGCAATTACCTACCTTCGCTATCTTCCTAAACAAAAATAAAAATGTTAAATTAATGCATTTATTTTTTAAAATACCAATTTTACCCTTAGTATCATTCGAGATCTTCTCCCATTTACGATTTCTCTCTGCCAATGAAGATGTCTACGGGATTGGTTTTCTTCATTTGCAGCATTTCAAGAGATTCCAAATTCCAATGACATGAGATAGGATTGATCGGGGTTTCCATTCTATTTGTCAAAATATTTTCCTTTCTTGTTCTCATTTCTTTTGTTGTTTGAATTGTTTAAAGGATTGATTAGATTTTTTTGAGATGAATCCTTTGTGTTGTGTTTCTGTTTTCAATGGAGCCGAGAGTAACAACGGGGTAGCAAAAGTATGCAATCAACTAAGACAATTTTGTTATAAGTGTTGAATTTGGTTTGACCAAGTGGAGCTTTTCAACTAAGCTTCTATTATATTTTGGCTCAGTTGAGGTCATCTTGCTTGTTCACCATGCTCTTTAGCTTGTATTGCTCCACATCTACCATTTTTAATTTATTGCTTAAAGACTACCTGGCTTAGCTTTGTCCTATTTCATGTCTTTCTTGAAGCAAAGGAGCTTTGAGACTACGATGGGAGGGTATTCTAATGGGTACCCTTAGCCCACCCTCACCATTTTCCCTCAACCCTAATGGGTCACTCGACCCATATTGACCCACCAATGAAATGGGTCACATGGGTTGGGGTCAAAATTGTCATCCCTACTAACATGTTTTTATTAACTTTGCCTAGGGCCTCGTTCGTTTAGGAATTTCTTACTTACCCGGGTAAAATGTTTCATGTGTAACACTTACCCATGTTCTTTTGATTCCCAAGTAATTAAGTAATATAATGATTTTTTTACCCATAAAAAGTCAATGTTGAAATGGTAAACTTGATCCATTATGCTTTATAAATTTTCTCCCATGTGGGAAAGTTACTTGCCCACCTAAGAGATATGTAAGTTTTACTTAGGTAAATGAAGTTAGCTTTACTGTGGGGCCCATTACTTATTGCAAAAAGAACACTTTAAGTTGGTATTAGCACTTGATTTTTGTTTGGTCTGTCACCTAAACCCTCAATTCACTTCGAATGCCCAATCATATCCTTCTAATCACTCCGAAGCACCCAAATACCCAAACAAACTTTTAGCCTAAAAGCCCTCAAATCGATCGTTAAAACTACCCAATACCAATCCAATGGCCCCGATCAAACCCCATTTACACCTCAAGCCCCATATCAGATACAACCATTAGATTCAATACCTTCCAAAATACCTACCTAGCAAATCTCAACTCAAAAATCCTCCGTTTACCCTCTCATCAAGCAAAGATTCCATTTTGACCCCTCTCGGTAGCCTAAAACACCCATAACCCAGATCCCCTTGATCCAAACACATTTGAGCAAATCAGACCATACAATTGAGCCTTAGACACACTAAAACACCTATCCATAAAAGTTTCAACCCAAAGATCCTCCCATTTACCCCTCCATCAAACCAAGATTTCATTATAGGTCCTCTCGTTGACCCAAATTCCTATAATCTTGACCCCCCTGAACCAATCAGACATTACCACCAGATCCTGAACACATTGAAATGCCCCTATAAATTTTCAGCCCCAAATACCACCAAATCCTGGACACCGTGAAATACCACCTATAAAATTTTAGTCCAAAATACCTTTGTTTGCTTCTTCATTGCACAATAATTATATTTTGAAGCTCTAGATTGACTGAACCATCACCCTTCTAGATTTGCATGATCTAGGACCTTTTGGGACAATCCAACCCTACCAATCAACTCTGAAAGTTCAAAAAACCCATCTTGTGAAATTTCAACAAAAAATACCCCTATATATCCATTTATCCAAAAAGATTCCATTTTAACCAATCTTATTAGCCTGTACATGCAAAACCCCTCTCTGTGTCCAGAATCCATCTGAACCCTTTGACCATTGACCCAAAACCCCCCATCATTGAACCAGAACCCTGGTTTGACACCCCTTGGACCAGTTTTGACTAGAATTCATAAAATCATAAAGTTGCCCCTGGTTTTCCCAAAAATTACAAATTTGTCTTTGCCCCCTGTTATAAATAAAATCGAGTGATTAGGGTTAAGGGACAGATTTTTACTATTGACCACCACTGTTCATCGTCTTCTTCATTGAACAACGGCGTCAACTCTCAATTTTGGTTCCCATTAAAACTATTCTCCTTGTTTCTCTCATTCCCTTCGTTTTTCATTCTTTTCCCTCACCATTCTCTTCCTACATCATACTATTCATCTCTTGCTCTACGAGAAAGGGCAATCACACGGTGAGAAAGTCCAGCAACATTTCTCTCCTCTCATTTGTTTCCTATAAATTTCCTTAAGTATTCCGTCTTCCAATGTTGGCAAGTCACAAAAATGTTCATTAGGTCCTTTGTGCACAGAAGGTGGAAGGAGATTCGAACCATTCCATCATTGTGCATCATAGTCCTTGATTCGTATACATGGAGTAAATCAAGCTTATCTGAATCTCTAATTCACATCATCTAACAATCGGTCGGGACATCACCTAGGTAATTTGAACTGAACCTCTATTTTTTTTTTCTTTGGCAGTGAAGATTTGAGGTTTGGGAAAAGGTCGATGGAGTAGGTTCCATCGAACTCACTCTTGTAAACTTTCATCCCCAACCCAATCCGATCTTTGTTTCGTGTTAGGTGTTAATGGTGTTAGATTTAATTCAAACCTGTTAGTCCTAGAGATTGGATCATCGTTGTTTTCTTTATTTTCCCCTAAAATCACCCCCTGATTTGTTGAATATTGTAGATGAGGCTATCTATAATCTTTCTGTCATTCTCTAATGAATATTACCAAATGCTAATAATGTTATCTTAGTATTTCTTTTAAGTCAATTTTACAAATTGATGAATGTTGTTGATCATATGTCCATGTGTTTAATCTCATTCTAGTCTACCTCTTCTTTGAAGATCAGGTTCCGGTTTGGTTTGATGAAATATTGTAATACTTAAATCTCAGCGCATAGTTTGAATCGTTAATTGTTGTGTGTTGAAGTTCCTGTTAATTAGCTATTTGATTTGTTCTAATTCAATAGTTGTATATGTTTGCATCCTTTTGTCTCCCAAGAAATCCTATCATGACCTAGACTTTCAAGAACTGATTTTTGATAATTTTTTCTTCTAGTTTTTACAAGAAAAATGTTAAAGAAAATCAAGCTCACTTACCTCATTCAATTCAACCAAGTTGGATTGTAGTTGTGCTGAAAATAGTGTTGTTGAACCGGCTTCACCTACACACTGCACCATCTTCAGTGTAGGCTAGTTTTAAGACTGATTTGGGTGTAAACTTCCACATTGGGATATGCGCTTGTAGTATCCGTATCAGGTATAATTTCTCCTTTTGATTCGGTTTCAAATTTGGTCCGATTTAGTGCAAAGTCGATCTTGAAAATTCTGTTTTCAAATTCACTAGGAAATCGGTTCCCAAAAGGGTTAGAATTTTTTTTTTTTTGAAAATTTGCCCAACCATTTAGCATGGTTCGGCCATCCATATGATGGATTCTAATACCTTCCAACAATCAACATAAAGTAAAATGATAATAAAAACACCATCTGGAAATTTTTTAAGAAACATGTAATGGTCTGAAGTTGTTTTTGTGTACTCATGATCCACCACAAATGAATCAAATTTCTTATATCATTTCTTTGCAACTTGTTTTAACCCATACATATTTTTTCTTATCTTGAACACCATGGACTCTTTTCCTTTTACTTTGAATCCTTCTAGTTAAGGTTCAAATACACATTGGATATGCATGGAATTAGACGAAAAATTAAGATACACATGAAAATGCATGGAAACACTATAAATACTCCAATAAATCATAAAAATGCATCAATAGTCATTTAATGAAACATTTTTTTTTTGTAATTTTTAAATAATTATTTATTTCTTATTCAAACAATTATTTTGTTTTTTATTCCAAAAATTATAACAAAAATAAAAAAAATAAATATGTAACAAAAAATAACTCTTAAGCTTTGGAGGTTGCTTTTGTTTTTTTTTTAAGATCTTGCGTTCCAAAAATGTATAGGCACAATTTTGTAAGTTTGGAAGAGAAAAAAGGCTTTTGGAAAGAGTTAAAAGCCTTCTTTCTCAAAGATTTTTAATTTATTTTTCGCCTAGGAAAGTCATATTGTATCGGTCAATGCACCTCAGTACAACTACAATACGGTTACAATACACCCCGATACGACAATGATATAGGGTTGGCATGATGAAAAGAACAATACAAAGGGTTTTGTAACGTTTCTTGTGTTGACCCCTTAAAGGTATACGTATTGGCCAAAATAGTCCGATACATTGTACAAATTTGAACCTTGCTTCTGGTTGGTTTATGTAAATTTCTTCATCCTAATCATCATAGAAAAAGGTTATTTTCATATCTAGTTGTTCAAATTTTAAATCCAAACTGTAGTCAATCCCAATATAACACTTATTAATGACATTTTTACTACAAGAGAAAAGATCTCATCAAAGTCAACACCCTTTTTCTTTTCAAAACGTTTCACAACTAGCCCTGACTTATATCTTGATTATAAATTCTCGTCTTCAATCTTCAATTTAAATACTAGTTGTTATTAAGTGATTTTTTGCCTTTAGGCAACTTCACCAAACCATATATGTGATTCTCATGCAAGGAATTCAATTTTTAATGTATAACTTTCAACCACTCACCTTTCTATTCACTAGATAGCATATCTTCATAGCTTTTCATGTTCCTCCATCAATAAGCATAATAGATTCTTCAAGTGGGTACTTCTTTAATGGTTGCCTCTCTTTAGTGGATCTTTTTAATAGTAGCATATTTAGGGGCTCTTAAGGGGCAACTCCTTCTATTCATCATCTTGTATATGATCACCATCACCTTCATTTTCTTGATTTTCATTTTCTTCACTTACTTCATCATGCATTGCTTAAGGAGGGAATGAATCTAGCTCAATTAGATCATTAGGGTTACTTAACCTTGTCAATATTTTCAATGGTTTGGTCTTCAAGAAAGAACACATCTCAACTTATAACAATCTTCTTCTCAACAAGATCCTATAACATGTAATTGAACTTTTTATTTGCATGTCCCAAGAAAATGCATTCTTAGCTTTATCATTAATCTTGGATCTATCTTCTTTTGAAACATATGCAAATGCCATTCTTCCAAACACTATTAAGTGTTTATACGAAACATCCTTTCCTGTCTACACCCTTGTAGACACATTTCCATTCAAGAAGGCTGATGGAGATAAATTTATCAAATAACATAAAGTACACATTGCCTCTCCCTAAAAATATTTTTGCAATTTAAGATGCACATGAGTAGTGGAGACCTTAGTATTGTGCTAATATGATATGCTCTAGATATATTTGAATCCATATTATGAGAGTTGTGCAATACAAACACAAGATCCTATTTTACATCTCCACCTAAAGACCCACACAAACACAAAGATCTGGTTGATGTGATTGGCACCTTCTGGAAATGTTTGTTCTCCACTTTTTTGGATAAATAATCGTTATGTTTTTTTTTTTTTTCAAAGGTGAACTTGCTACTTATTTAATCTAGTTTTCTGTTGGCATTGCAGTTTTAACATGTGACAGTAAGAGATTTGATTGCCTCTAATACAAGTAGCAAATATCATAATTCATGTTTTCATCATCTCAGATGCTTCCAGTCTGAATTATGAATTTGCATTAGCTACATTTATAAAGTGGTTGGTGTCTTGTAATCCACTTGATTGTGACAGTAAGAGATTTGATTGCTTCTAATACAAGTAGC
Source organism: Nelumbo nucifera (assembly GCF_055504915.1). Lineage (NCBI taxonomy): Eukaryota > Viridiplantae > Streptophyta > Magnoliopsida > Proteales > Nelumbonaceae > Nelumbo > Nelumbo nucifera. The sequence goes on from NC_142654.1 coordinate 54,187,573, forward strand.
AGATATCATAATTCATGTTTTCATCATCTCAGATGCTTCCAGTCTGAATTATGAATTTGCATTAGCTACATATATAAAGTGGTTGGTGTCTTGCAATCCACTTGATGCTCCACTAAGAAGATAGTAATTTTGTCTCGCATATTAGTCACCCCATCTTTGCATTACACCTTACAGGTTAATATGGAGAAGTGCAAGAGATTGAACATTGCTTCATTGAGTTCTCACGCAAGTTGAAGATCAGCCACAAGGGGGTGTGTCCAATAATGAGGGGCAAACTACCTAAGCTGAGCCCAACAATGAGGGCCAAACTAGAACACTCAGAAATGCATCCTACTAAAAGTATTTAATAGTTTTGTATACTTTAATTTGACATAAAAATCCTTAGTTGGTTTATTGAGTTATTATAATCCATATACATTTTACACATCTTTCATGTTTTCAATGTAACACTAGCCTCGAGGTCCCACACGTATGTTAGAGGTGTAGGATATGTCAGCTAAGGAGAATATTATTGTTCAACTAGATGAAAATGGGCCGGCCAATAAGTGATGAGGGAAAAACTCTTACCAATTTCATAGGTACAAAAAACTTATCTCTCTTTCTCTAAAATAGAGTGATTACAGTAAATTGTTCAAGGAGAATCAATTGTCTTGCATGGTTTGCTAATATTAGACCCTGAAAAGCTTATCACTAAGGGGCTTTTGATAACAGCTGAATATGCTGAACTGAAAAGTTTATTATTTTACTTTTAAGACTATGTTTGAGAAGAATGCAAATACAAATATGTATGGTTCATGGTTCATACACATGAGCTATGTTTGCATTTACATTGAATGTATTTGTATTTATATCCAAATGGAGAGTAAGTGAATAGCATTTTAAGGAGGCTTTGAATTTCTCCATGGCTGAATGAAGTTGGATAGACCATTTTATCTTTCAAATTTTGATTATTTAATTATTTGAACAATTAAAAGACAAAAACAAGGAATTTTTTTATTAAGTTCAGATAGTAGCTTATGGCTTTATGAGGTGGGCTCCATCCGAACAATTCTTAAGCCATATTTGGTGAAAAGCACAGGAATCCCATAATGCATGTCTTTTATCTAGAACTAGGGTTGTCTGTTGAAGTTTCCTTTTAGTTCTATTTAGGAGGGTTGAGCTGTAAAGATTCAACTTAACTGGTTTAAATGTTAAAAAGCACTTGGGATAAACTATTCAAAGAAGCTAAAGTGGACATCCCTTTAAATGATTGACTGAAAACCAAATTAGGCACTCCTGAACAGGTAGAGCCCACCTCGAAAAAAATAAATTTATTTCAACCAAAGTTTTAACCCTCCCAAACAGGTCCCAAACTAAGGTTGACATGAAGCCAAACCAAAATTCTTAATTTCTCTAAAATTGTTGTCCCCCAAAATATGAATCCAAGTCCTACATTAACCCTCAATGTGCCACAACATCTGTTTGTCAATTCTCATACTTTGCATCTTACTAAAATTATGCAAGAGGATACTAGACCCGGAAAAGCTATACCGATGGATATATAGCAATATACACCATACCCCATATCTATGATGTATACCAACGGATGCCTTGACCGACGGTTTAGAAAGTCATCAGTATAGGAATCTACACTCTATACTAATGGATTTTTCCATTAGTATAGGTTTATGCCGACCATGGCTAATTGGACGCACTAGTTGGCCGTTGGAGTAGCTCATTTGGGGATACACTAACGGATTATACCCATGATCCATCGGTATATGTCATATTTTCTATAGTGTGTATGTGACATTTATCTAATTTTTTCTATAATAGTGTGGTTCATCCTTTCGGCTACACCATTTTGTTGTGGTGTCATAGAAATGAAATGCATGTCTAATTCTATGGTTCCTACAATAGTCTTCAAATGGGCTAATGTATTCACTACTGTTGTTAGTAGAAATACATTTGAAAGGTTTTCTCGCCTCCATTTCAACTTTAGTATAAAATTGTTTGAATAACTCCAAGGCATCACCCTTATGTTTCATTGCATATGCACATACTTTTCTAGGTGCACTATCTATGATAATAACAAAATAGGGTATATCACCAAGAGTTTTAAATTTCATAGGGACTACACATCATCAAATGAATTAATTCCAACACATCAAATTTTCTTTTGAAATATTTTTTTTTGAAATGAAATTTTATATCGTTTGTCATCCAAATATTGAACAAATTAAGTTAAAGGCGTAACTGTCATGCCAAGAAGGAATTGGTTTTTTGTGAGAATTTGTAGGTCTTTTTCATTCATGTGGTCAAGATGTGAATACCATAAATATGTAGACACCTCCTCAACTATGTTCATCTCACTCTTGCAAACATGTGCTTGCGTCTTGTAGAGAGTACACTACCTTCTTCCTCTTGCCACCACAAGAAAGCCTTCAGCAAGCTTCCAACACCCATTACTAAATTGACTAGAGTACCCTTGTTCATCTAATGTCCCTACTAAAATTAGATTAAGTTAAAGGTCTAGAACATGTCTCACATATTTGAGAATCAATTTGCAACCAACATTTGTCTTTACATGTATATTATCTATCCCTATAAATTTTGAAGTACTATTATTTTGAATCTTCACCCCACCAAAGTCACTAGATTTGTAAGAAGTGAAGAAATCCTTCTTTGGAGTAGCATGGTAGGACGTACCCATATCAATTACCCAACCCGTATCATGAGATGTGAAACTAATGCATGATTCTTGATTGAATTGGCCCTATTGGACTGCTTCGTGAACGTCGACGTGCTTTGGATTCGCCTGATGTCTTGACTACATTAGTAGTGCAAATCATCATGCACCAGAGTTAATGGTTGCACCAACCAATGAAAACCCTGAAGAGAAGAAGAGCACTTAACTCTCATGTTACTAATAAGAACCCATGCCAAGGAACACAAAATCATCCGAAGACCTCAGCCACCGATCTCCTCACCCAAGTAGAAGATGTAACCGTGTACACTATAACACCCTGCTACTTAAGGGCATTCTCATCAAGGTATTCATTTAGAGGAAATAGAAGTTATCCCCTGTCATATTTATCAGTTTCATTCTATTCATCTAATGTGCAAGGGTTTGAGGTTGTGATGCCAGACAAAGACACCATGGAGCACACTATAATTCCTACTGTTAAAGCTTTGAATATGAAGGATACTGAAGGAGCAAGAAATCTCTTGAGAATTGCACTCCAGGTTCTTCTAGTGAGGGCTATAAACATTGTGATCCTTGCATCTAATGACATGTGTGGTCTTTTACCTTGGGATGGTACTTTTCTGAAGAAATGCATAGATCTAATGGATGCTTTAGCCAGATCAACAATCAAGTGGTCTCAATCTACTAGAATGACACATATAAGTAGACACTTGAACTATACCTATGTTCTTTTAATGCTTGTTGCTAATAATTATGAGATATGGCTGCTATGGTAGGGAAATCTATATGACATACATGAGAGATATAGGAACATATATGAACTTGGAGAAAAGTTACCTATCAATAAATGAGTACTCCAGTTGCTCCCCTCTCCGTTCAGAACAAAGAGTTATAACATGTCGAACATATCTCTGCAAATGAGAAACAAAGAGTAAATGGAAAAGGGTTTGCCTGTTGTCTAGAAAAATCATGCCAAATAGAAAGGGACTACAAAAGCTTACTCACTAGGAATAATAATAGTAGCAATTACAGTAGGCTCCCAATAAGCTGTTACATGTTTTCCTAGATTTGAGGTCAGTGGAACTAGATTTTGAACTTGAACTTTGCTAAAGTTGACACCAAGTAATACTGATTTAAGTCAAGAAAAATCTAAAACTAACAACAAGGGGAGAATAAAATTATTGGTTGGCAGACAAGATACCTTCCACCGGAGTACTCAAATATATATGGTATAGTTGGAGTAGTGGAAATGACAGGAGCTTCATGTTCCTGTGATTACAAAATAAGAAATTGAGATCAACATTTAGAAATAAACTGATGACTTGATGAGTAATCCATTAACACTCATTAAATCTATACATTAAGTTTTATGGATGTAATTACCATCTTGGAACCAGGCTAAGAGCTTAGGATTTACTAACCAATCGGTCCCACCAAGACCTCCCAGATCAAAACACAAACCAAATGATTTGTATATTTTCTGACTTTATTGAGAAGTGCATTGAAGTGTTCATGGATGATTTTACTGTCTATGGTGATTCATTTGATGATTGTTTAGATAATTTGAGTAAAATTCTGGATAGATGTGTCGAAACTAATTTGGTTTTGAATTATAAAAAATGCCACTTTATGGTAAAGGAAGGCATTGTGTTGGGACATGTTATCTCTGCAAGAGGCATAGAGGTCGATAAGGCAAAGGTGGATTTAATTGTGAGCATACCTTACCCTACAAATGTTAGCGAAGTGTGTGCTTTTCTTGGACATGCAGGTTTTTATCGTAGGTTTGTTAAGGACTTTTCAAAAATTGCCCTGCCATTGTCCAAATTGCTTCAAAAAGATGTGCCTTTCGATTTTGGGGATGAATGCAAGGAAGCATTTGATAAGTTCAAGAATTTGCTGACAATTGCACCCGTTATTCAACCACCGGACTGGAACTTGCCATTTGAAATCATGAGCGATGCAAGCAACTATGCGGTAGGAGCTGTTCTAGGTCAATGGATTGATGGGAAGAGTCATATCATTTACTATGCTTCGAGGACGCTGAATGCTGCACAATGCAATTACACAACCACCGAAAAGGAGCTACTAGCAATTGTTTTCGCTTTAGATAAATTTCGATCATATTTGCTTGGCTCTAAAGTGATTGTGTTTTTTGATCATGCAACTTTGAAATACTTATTGGTGAAAAAGGAGTCAAAGCCGAGGTTGATAAGGTGGATACTTTTGCTCCAAGAGTTCGATTTAGAAATCAAGGATCGAAGGGGAGCTGAAAATTCGGTGGCGGACCATCTAAGCAGGTTGGTAAAAGATGAAGACTCCTCACCCATCTCTGAGCTTTTTCCTGATGAGCAACTGTTCCAAATAAAAGGTATGGTCCCTTGGTATGCTGATATCGTGAATTACTTAGTTACTGGAAATTTGCCTAGTTATCTTAGCAAGTCGATGAATGATAAAATCAGGTATGAGGCAAAATATTATGTTTGGGATGAACCTTATTTGTGGAAATTTTGCTCTAATCAAGTGATTAGGAGATGTGTCCCTGAAAGTGAACATATGTCGATTTTGAATTTTTGTCATAATTATGCTTGTGGTGGTCATTTTGGGCCAAAAAGAACAGCTAGGAAGGTCTTAGATAGTGGGTTGTATTGGGCAACTTTATTTAAAAATGCATACTTGTTTTGTAAAAATTGTGAAAGATGCCAACGAACAGGTGCATTGTCTCATAGAAATGAGATGCCCCAAACCCCCATTCTTATTTGCAAAATTTTTTATGTTTGGGGTATTGATTTTATGGGACCCTTTCCTTCCTCTTGTGGTTTTGTTTACATACTTCTGGCAATTGATTATGTCTCAAAATGGGTGGAAGCAAAAGCCACAAAAACTGATGATTCTAAGTGTGTTGTAGGTTTTATCAAATCTAACATTTTCAGTATGTTTGGTATTCCTCGAGCCATCATAAGTGATCAAGGGACCCACTTCTACAATAAAGCCGTTGAAGCCTTACTGAAAAAGTATGGGGTGCATCACCGAGTCGCCACTGCCTATCACCGCCAGACAAATGGACAAGTTGAGATGACGCACTTTGGGCCTACGTCCATTTTAGAGAATACGGTGGATCCAAGTAGAAAGGATTGGAGCCTACGTCTAGATGACGCACTTTGGGCATACCGGACCGCATACAAAACACCAAAAGGGATGTCTCCTCATAGGATAGTTTTTGGCAAATCTTGTCATTTACCAGTTGAAATCGAACATAAGGCATATTGGGTAATCAAATGTTGCAATATGGACATAGAAGAATCTGGCAAAGCAAGAAAGCTCCAATTACAAGAATTGGAGGAGTTGCGGTTAAAAGCATATGAGAATTCGAGAATCTACAAAGAGAATACCAAGTTGTTCCATGATAATTTGCTTTTAAGGAAACAATTTATGGTTGGTCAAAAGTTGTTATTATATAATTCTCAACTCCAACTCATGCCAGGTAAGTTGCGTTCTAGGTGGATGGATCCATTTGTTGTTACTAATGTGTTTCCTTATGGTGTAGTGGAGACCAAAAGTTTTTATACAAACAAGGTTTTCAGAGTGAATGGGCATAGATTAAAGTTGTTCCATAAGGATGCAAATGTCTCATCCTTGGTAGACATCTCGTTGGATCTCCCTCATTATTCATCGAATTAAGAAAGCAAGGACGTTGAGCATAGCGATGTTAAACAATTGCACTTGTGGGAGGCAACCTAGTGTGTTTAGTTATTTTTGTTCAGTTATTCTTTTTGTTTTCAATTTTAGGAACATGGTTGTGTTTAGTAGCTGATTTTACACCAGAAGGATCTCAACAAGGCGTTCAGGGAAGTTCCCTTAAATCTTTCTATCTTTCGCACAATCATATACATTGGGGACAATGTATACCTTAAGTGTGGGGGGATTAAGGGAATTTGATAAATTCTGGGTTAACTCTAGCATGCTTCGATCATCACTTTTTAACATTGCTTTTTGAAGTTTCTGCCCCCTAGAAACTTATCTTTGAATAATTTCAAACTATCATGAATTATGTGCTTAGGTTGAATAGACAAGACAGGATGCAAGCATGACTAACTGAACTTTTTGACTACGTAAGGCACCTCATTATTTTGGAATAAGCAAGATTCAATACAAATGTAACCCTTATGAGCATTTTTTTTCGCCTAAAGGCCTGTCTAAAGCCTGTCAAACACGGTTTGATTATTCTAGAACTTTCTTTGTAGTCATGTTGAGACCACGTCAATGAGTTCATGGATCGGAATGGAAATGGTGATGTCTACTTGTGCAAAAAAAATAATAATAATAAAAAAAAATTCATGACTAATGTGAGATGGAGCATAAAATGCACTCACATTTAGAAGCGAAAGAAAAAAAATATGAGATGGAGCATAAAATGCACTCACATTTAGAAGCGAAAAGGGTGAGATGGAGCATAAAATGCACTCACCCCTAGCACTCCATTTCATTTTTTTTGCATAGAACTCATGCTTTGTGGTGAAGATATGATACATAAGCAAGCTTATGGTGATAGCATACCCTGTTTTGACCTTGAAAACTATTGATACCTCAAAAACAAAGAGAGATATTTGAATATGGCTGCATTTGATTATTAAAACAATGAGTGCCTATTTTATTCCAAGAATGTTCAGACTATGGAATGCTTGTTTTCCTTGACTGTTGATTTAACTTGGGTTCATGAGGAATGATGGTTTGAGGTTACTCTTTGACAAGTTAAAGAGGAGAAAGAAGTGGAAAATGAAAAGATTATTATGTCTGGATCGAAGCATGCGAGAGGTCAAGCGTCATGTTGAGAGAGAGAGTTTTAAAATCAGTAGGTAGTTAGATTGTTTTTGCTTGAGTTCTGTCTTGCCCGAGGACGGGCAAAGTTTAAGTGTGGGGGGATTTGATAGGAATAAAAAGTAACATATTTTTATCCCCAATTATTCATTCTTTTACATTAAATTAGCACTTAATTGGACTCATTACTCTTGTATTTCGATTCAGGGCAAGCAAGAAGAAAAATGGAGGAAAATAAGGCTAATCGGATGATTTTGCACAGTTTCAGCACCGTTCAGTAATCGGGGCATACCTCTCAACTCCAGACTCCGATTGGGATGATTCAAGATTCACTGGAAAGATAAGGGATAACTCAACAACTCTCATGTTTTGGATTTTGACAGATTCAGTCTGCATCGAGGTCAAAATTGGGTCCGACGTTGGAGCAAATTCGTAGTAAAGCCCAGTTCACAGCTGAAGCCCAATTCACAGGAAAGCCTTGTAGCGGCCCAAGTTATTGAAGAAGCCCAACTCGAATTCAAGAATAAAGAGTCCTATCATATTTAAATTTCAAATGTAATCCTAGGAGGATAAGAAGATTGAGATTAGATCACTAGATAAGAGTTAGGATAGGAATAGTTCAAAACCAATTAGGACTTTCTAATTTTGAGGATAATCTCCTAAAGGGAGTTGGAAAACAGCCTCCCTAAAGCTATATAAAGGGGGGGGGACTAGCTTCAACACTCAATCAATTCAGAAGATCAGTCCATCCATCTAGGAAGCAGAGCAAGAAGGAGTCAACAACCATGAGCAGCTAAGCTTTTCTTTTCTGATTCAAGGGGGATTTTCGATTCAATTGTGTCATCGTGAGGTTCTGTGTTTAATTTAAATTCTTGCTTTTAATTCAAGTATTCGTTGATTTTTGTGCATGTTTTTCTGGATGTTAATGTTAATTAGTCTGACAAATTAATTAATGTTGATCTACCTACTGTTATCAATGGTTCGATGATCTGTAATTGTCACGAATAGTGGTACAAGTAGCAATTAGGTTATTATCTTTTTGGGTCAATTGTTCATGACAGCCTTTGACCAATGTATTGGCATGTTTTAACCTAAGGGGAATCAACGGAACAAGATTCGATAATTGCAGCTATCTCAATTATTGTTATTTTGGTTTAACTATTTTCACAAAGGTTATTGCTTTCATTAATTGATATGGAATGCTATCGTGCCCAGTCGGTCAATGATAAGTGTTGATCGAATGCTGGGTTTGGTCAACTAAATTAGGAAAACACGAGGTTTATTATGACTATCCTAATAAATCCTAAGGTTAAATACTTGAATTGCAAGACTACTGAAGTTTACCTATGATCGATGACCAATTGACTCAATCCGAACCCTTGGAACAGAATTCGGTAAGACTGAATTTTCCTTGTTAATTGTTATTTGCTATTTTGCGTTAATTGTTATTCTAGAAATTTAATTATTCAAACTTCCCACTCTTTATATTGCGCATTCGGCTGAGAAATTAATTATTGGCTCCCTATGGGATTCGACCTGGTACCACTGTTACTACAAGTTTATAGTAAGGTGGGACTAGAATTAATTTTGAGGGCTTCGACAACCCGTCAAAATTTTGGCGCCGTTGCCGGGGAGCTATTTTAATTTCTTAGCTTTGTACCTTCTGTTTGTGTTAACCTCCTTTGTTTTATGACTCGTGCTTCTCACCAAGGTGAACTAGAATATAACCCTGAAATTGAGAAGACCACCTGTCGATTGAGAAAGGAGGCGAAACAAAGGAATGACTGTTCACCTCCAAGGGTGAATTTTGATATTGATTTGACAACTTGTGATTGACCCATTTTCGAAGAGGAAGAAATGATGGCTGATAGAGAAAGAACGCTAAGAGAGTTGGCTGCGCCAATCGTGAATCAACAGCCTTTATGCATAATCTATCCCACTCTCAAGGTAGCTTTTGAACTTAAATCGGGTTTGATTCAATTGCTTCTTGTCTTTCATGGCTTTCCAGGTGAGGACCCTCATAAGCATCTTAAAAAGTTCCATGTCATCTGTTCGAGCATGAAACCACAGGGTATGACTGAGGATCAGGTAAAACTTATATCTTTTACTTTACGAGACAAAGCAAAGGACTGGTTATACATTCTTCCTCCTGGTTCAATACATACATGGGATGAGATGAATATGATGTTTTTAGATAAATATTTCCCAGTTTCACGAGCTGCAAATATTAGGAAGGAGATTTGTGGGGTTCGGCAGTTTAGTGGTGAGACACTATACGAGTATTGGAAAAGGTTTAAACAACTTTGTGCTAGCTGCCCACACCACCAAATACCTGAACAGCTATTAATCCAATACTTCTATGAAGGACTCCAACCTATGGATAGAAGTATGGTAGATGCAACTAGTGGAGGAGCCTTGGTCAATAAAACACCCGAAGCGGCTAGGGAATTGATTTCCAACATGGCCAAAAATTCCCAACAATTTGGAGCAAGAACAAATGGTGCTATCAGACGTATTAATGGGGTAAGCCATTCTAATTTGGAAAGTCAAATATCTGATCTAACTGCTTTGGTTCATCAATTGGCTGTAGGGCAATTACAAACGACAAGGGTTTGTGGCATATGCTCGATTCCTGGGCTTCCTACGGATATGTGCCCATCATTACAAGATGGTTCAATGCAGCAAGTTAGTGCCGTAGGAGGATTTCCGGGCCAACCTCAACGCAAGTATGATCCCTATTCTAACTATTACAATCCTAGGTGGAGGGATCATCCCAATTTAAGCAACGGAAATCAAGGAGGACCACAGAGATTCCAGCCCCAAGCTTTCAACTGACAACCTCTAGTTTCGACACCTACCCAAGTTCAAAATCAACCCTCAAGTTCAGGTATGTCTTTAGATGAGATCGTTAAGGCTCTAGCGACTAACACTCAACAATTCCAACAGGAAACAAGGGCCAGCATCCAGAACTTAGGGAACCAAATCAGTCAACTTGCTACTTCTATTAGCAAGTTGGAGGCGCAAAATTCTAGAAAGCTACCATCACAGATGGTAGTCAATCCCAGGGAGAATGCGAGTGCAGTGGTGCTGAGAAGTGGGAAGGAATTACAGTCATAGCCTACCTCACCAAGGAAAGAGGATAAAGAGCATAAAGAAGAGGAGGAACAAGTATCACATGAGAACTCCCATAAGGTAAAATCCGACCCCCCTCTACCTAAGATGTCTAATGCAATTGTGCCACCATTTCCTAGTAGGTTGGAAAAATCTAAGAAAAAAGAGTACGAGCAAAAAATCTTGGAGACGTTTAGGAAGGTGAAAATAAATATTCCCTTGTTAGATGCCATCAAGAAAATCCCCAAATACGAAAAATTTCTGAAGGAGTTGTGCACTAACAAAAGGAAGCTGAGAGGAGATGAGAAGGTAACGGTTGGGGAGAACGTGTCAACTGTCATCAAGAGGACCCTGCTGGAAAAGCATGCTGATCCAGGTATGTTTACTTTACCTTGCGTGATTGGCAATAAAAGAATTGAGCGTGCCATGCTAGATTTAGGTGCATCCATCAATGTCATGCCATACTCAATTTATTGTGCTTTGAATTTAGGTCCATTGAAAGAAATTAGGGTTGTCATTCAGTTAGCTTACCGTTCTAACACTTACCCTGAAGGGATTGTTGAAGATGTTTTGGTGCAGGTTAATGACCTTATATTTCCATCCGACTTTTACATCTTGAAGATGGAGGAAGATACTATCACAAGTTCAGCCCCACTTCTATTAGGTAGGCCATTGAAGAAGATGTTTTGAGGTCCCCTCAAAACAAACTTGTGTGCTTGTGCTTGCTATCTCTAATGCAATATAAAGTGCCTCTTGACTAATTCGTGTGTCATCGTTGTTGCCTTTTTGCTTGTTGCTTTGTTTCATAGGCTTTCTTAACACAATTGAGCGCTACATGGGTCTTCAACTGTTCGGGTTATGGTTGAGCTGGCCACGGATGTCACATGTCACCTACATGGCCCCCTTATCTTCCCGGCCATGACAGCACCGCATCACCTCTGAGGCCATACCTTATCTCCTCGGCCACGTTAGCACCGCATCAAGTGGATAAGCATGTCTTATTCCGAAGACCTCGACGGTTAACCTCATCCCGACAACCCCAGAAGCCTTATTCGGTTAGGACACAGATCTTCGGCTATATAAAGGTACCTCCTGCTCAAGGTAAACGGTCCAATTCTTAAACTCCCATATTGTTACCCTGCTCGGATCAGTACTGGTCTCCAATTGCTCAGCCCGACTGCCCACTATTTTCTACTGACTTGAGTGTCAAAGTATCTACCCAAGGATAACTCCTCAAGCCTTTGACTGTTTTTTTGGTTTCAGATCTTGGAGAGCGGCTTCGCCCTTCCACCTCGGCTCTGTCCAGTTGGCAAGGATTATTTGACTGCGGCTTCAGTTCAAGAACCACCTCGAATCGAGCAGCACCAAACTTGTGCCGTCTGTGGGAATTCGCAAAAAATGCATTCCTAATTTTCTCTCACTATGTAATCAAGAGCCGATCACGATGCCAAGAAATGCCTCTAAACGTTCGACATGCCAATCTCCATCTCGGGGATCCCTCTCTCAATGCAGCCCTTCATGCCACAAAACTCAGCAACCTCAACAGCAAGCCACGATCGACCCTGCCTAGTTTCAAGAAATGCAAGAGAAGATCGACCAAATCTTGGCGATGATGCAGCTGTTGGAATTTACAACACAACCTCATCAGACCATCCCCCTCCTACCCCGACGAGTACTATGGCCAATCCTTGCCCTGAGGACCCCAAAACACGCCAATCAGACAAGGATAGGGTGTAGCTTGATCAAGAAAAGCAGCAGATATAAAGAAGGTCGAGCTCCTTGGCCAGGTCCCAAGAATGTGATGATCGTAGCCGAACACACCGATCTGCCTAGATTCCGATGAAGGAGAGACTCAACGGACGGATGTAGCAGCATCCAGTCGCCGTCGTTGAGTCTAGTTTGGTCAAAGATCATCCAGCGCCACCCAATAAGGAAAGAGGGTTTTTCCAAGGGGTTCAAGGTCTGCCAATTGGCTTGGAATCAAGAAAAGAAACAAAAACAATTGAAAACTTCATTGGGTTGCCACCCAACCAGTGCTAAGTTTAGTGTCTTCAATTAGACGCCATTCTCTCTAGATCACTTAAGCCTATCTTCTCAATCTTTCCACTCTCATAGAATCCTTCTGATGTAGCACGATCTGACTACTCCCTACTGGAGGATAATCTGGCTTCTAGTCGAGCAGCTAGCTAGGCGAATCTGCAAGACAACGGATCAGAGAACCCGGGGTGGCTAACCTGGCGAGGTCGTTCCGATGCTTAAGTTAGTATACTGTGACGTAAGTTGAAAGCTTCGAGAGCTAGAGAGTAGAAAAAACACGCGTACCTTGTGTCATTAGGGTTGGTGCCTTTATTTAGTTGAGCCCTCATGGGTTTTGCGGATCGGTTCCGGGATCTTCGTCCTGAGGGGATCCGTTTCCGCTTTAATTGGGGGGTAGCGTATCAATTAATAAAGATTATCAATTCCGCCCGATCCGGGTGAGGAGAAGATTAGGCCTGCCGTTACGCGGCATGATCACGTGAGGTTTGGAGTCTACTGAAGAGACTTCTGGGATCGTTACATGGCGGTCTGGGTCAGTACCCCGAGCTAATACTTCAGTCTTTTAGTTCTGAACTAGATTGAATGCCAAGGTGACCCCTGTGCCGAGGTGATTGAATACCCGAGCTCAATTGTTGCGAACTTGGCTTGCTAGGCTGAGCTGTCATCTCTTAGTTAGGTCGTGTCCACGTGTCCCCTTTTCGCTAGGTCGGGCCAAATCATCCTTCATTAATTGCCCCCACTCCCCGAGCCAGGGGTCTCAACCCGGTGCGGGGAGTTCATGACAAGTCTAGGTGGATTTGGCACGAGGTCTAGGCGGCTTGACAGACGAATCATTGGTCGGACCTGTTCGGCCGCCTGGCTCAACCAGGAATAACCCTGGTCACGTCTAATGTACGCGCGGATGTCACGCCGTTTTATAAACTCCGCGGACATCAAAACACGTGCTAATCCGATTTCAACCTCGGGGGTCGTGCAACCAGTTTTCCTAGGAGCCATTGGATCATGATGATCTCGACCATTGATCCCCGGACACACCGACTATAAATAAGAGGCAAGGGGCTCACTTTCTTCGCCACAAGTCCGCTAATCCGCAATCTGAGGTCGCGCTCGAGTCCTACAATTTGGTCTCTTTTCGAGGTCGTCTTCCTTTCTCTAGTCTTTCTTTTGGTGAGTCTCCCCTAGCTCTCTTTTTCGATTCCGTGTCTTTCCATTATGTCTAGCTTTAGTTTCGATAGCCTCTTAGACAAGAGCGGTGAATCCGTTGGAGCCAAGGTGGGTACCTCAGCTCAGGCCGTAGATCTTCGTCCTACCGAGGAGGTTACTTCGGGTCAGGATGTGGTCCACGGTCCTCTCGAAATGGACTCACTCCGGAGGAAGTGAGAGGCCTTTGGTGTCCTGGCTTCCACCTCACATCGAGGTCCGCTACCAGATAACTTTGGCCCGTCGACAATGACAGTGGACAAGCTCCTATCCCTAGTAGCCCGGTACAGACTTCCCAACAATCTCGTCTATAGTATCCCCTTAGGTAATTTCCCTTGGGAACATGGTCACGACGAGATTGTGATCTTCGAGGAATAGGTCGTAACTGGTATTCGTCTTCCACTTCACCCTATGATAGTCGAAATCATAAAATTATTCAACATCACCATAGACCAGTTGCACCCGAACTCCATCAGCAACGTCGTAGGAACCATTTCTCTTTTCCATGACTATAACTTTCCTCTCGACCTCGACATCTTTTCTTCTATTCTTTCCATCAAAAAGAACTCGTTTTGTGTTCTGTCCAAGAACAGGCGAACTTATTACCTATCACCTCGTCCTAGCTTCAAACTCTTGCACGAGCTCCTGAACAAGGTCCCGGCCGGGAAGAGACACTATTTCGTGGTCCGCAACACTGAGGGGTGGCCTTTCCCGACCCATTGGAGGGCAGCCATCTAGGACCTTAGTGTCAGGTTGGACCTGAAGACGAGGGAGGCACTCCGATCTTGGGCAGAGCTTGGCCTGAAGTTCGAAGACTTCGTGACCGAGGAGAAGCTCATGCAGGCTAGTCTGAGTCATGGTAGGTCGTTGTTTGTTGTATTTCCTGTGTTTTATTTTGGTACTATTTTTGACAGTTCGTTTTTGTTGCAACTATCATGGACATTCCCGCCAACGAACTCTTCAGGAGTTTGAAGAAGGGAAAAAAGAAGAGAGCTTCAAAAAGAGCTCACGTTGAGTCCCCGCCAGCTATCGTTCCAGAGCTCGAGCAGCCATCAACCGCAGAGCAGCCTCCAGTGATAGACCTGGTCGAGGAGGAATCGGACAAGCTCTCCCCGCCCTGCACGCCCGAGGAGGCCACGTATTCGGAGCCCGCCCCGGCAGTTGCCGCTTCTTCAAGCAGCGACGATGTATCTCAGAGCATTTTGACTCTGAAATTCGGCCTCCTCAAGTGCAAAGGCACAGTGTTTGTCGAGGAGGTTGCTAGCTGGGCCGAACTGCCAGTTTCTCAGCTCGGAGCCCTAGCAGCTACTCACTACATGGTGGTAAGTTTTCAGAATTGTCTTCTTCGATCTATCTTGTACTCGACTTTTTATATGCTGACGCTTGTTTTCTTCTCTTGGTAGGTGAATTCCACCATCCACGCCTTGGCTAACCAGTCTGAGGTGAACTTGAAGCGGGCCCTCTTAGCCCGCAATGAAAATAACCAGCTGAAGAAAGACGCACGGACTAAGAAGGAGCTGCTCACGTTGCTAATGTCAGAGAAAAAGGAGCTCGTAGAGCGTGAGGCAGCCTTGAAGAGGGAGCTCACAGAGCGGGAGGCAACACTGAAGAGGGAGGTGGAGAACCTCGAGGCTCACGTAAAGGAGCGAACTGAGATACTTCTTCAGGCAATGGAGGAGGCCAAGGTCAAGGCCATCGAGGAGTACAAGTCTTTGGTAGAGTACTTGAAAAAGATGGTGGAGGTGGGGACGGCAAGCTACCGCAAAGGTTTTAAACTTAGCAGGTGGCTGACCCGATGTGAGTTCTCCCAGCTCGACCTCAGTGTCATAACCAATTCGAGGATCATAGAGGAGATGGCCGTCAAAGCTGCCCAAGATCTGGACTCCGAAGCAGAAAGCGATGGCGACCTGTCCGATGATGATGAGGAGACTGGTGCTGGCGAGAGCCACATGGAGACGGATCTTCCTACCGAAGCCTCCAACAAGGGTGAGGAGCCATGAAGTGACTAGATGCCTCTTTTCTTGGACCTTTATGATGTATACCTCGAGTCTCTGAGCTCGGTTCATAGTGAAAGTTTCTCTTTTTTTTCTTTTTTTTGTACTCAAAGCTTCACATCAATGAAATACAAGCTGAACTTAGCCCGTAATGAAACTAACCAGCTGAAGAATGACGCACGGGCTAAGAAGAAGTTGCTCACGTTGCTAATGTCAGAGAAGAAGGAGCTCAAAGAGTGTGAGGCAGCCTTGAAGAGGGAGCTCACAGAGCGGGAGGCAACACTGAAGAGGGAGGTGGAGAACCTCGAGGCTCACGTGAAGGAGCGAACTGAGATACTTCTTCAGGCAATGGAGGAGGCCAAGGTCAAGACCATCAAGGAGTACAATTCTTCGGCAGAGTACCAGAAAAAGATGGTCGAGGTGGGGACAGCGAGCCACCTTAAAGGTTTTAAACTTAGCAGGTGGCTAACTCGAAGTGACTTCCCCCAGCTCGACCTTAGTGTCATAACCACTTCGAGGATCATAGAGGAGATGGTTGTCGAATCTGCCCAAGATCCGAACTCCGAAGCAGAAAGCGATGGCGACCTATCCGATGATGATGAGGAGACCGGTGCTGGCGAGAGCCGCATGGAGACGGATCCTCCTGCCAAAGCCTCCAACTAGGGAGAGGAGCCGCGAAGTTACTAGATGCCTCTTTTCTTGGTCCTTTATGATGTATACCCCATGTCTCCGAGCTCGGTTCATAGTGAAAGTTTCTCTTTTTTCTTTTTTTTTTCTTTTTTGTACTCAAAGCTTCACATCAATGAAATACAAGCATTTTGTCTATCTCTATGCAAAAAAATTTCTAAGTGTAAATAACTCCTAAGCTGGCAAAGTAAACCGAAAGTAGGAGTAGATTTTTTCTAAGGGTTGGTTATCCCGAGCTATCGAGCTAACGAGCTGGACTACTGATAGGGATAACTTCGCATCGTTGTGCGCCGACCCCAAATAGGAGTAGATTTTTTTTTTGTGTCGGTTACCCCAAACTGTCAAGCTAACAAGCTAGACTACGAGTAGAGATAACTTTGAATCGTTGTAAGCCGAGGTGGGCATACACTGTAGGGTATATACCCGACATGTCTGCACACAGGCTACTCGCTTAGGTGTCAGTTAGTGCTGAGCCATCAGGCCTGACCTCAAAGGGGATCAACCTGTTGTTGTATGCCGAGGTGGGTTAGACATAGTAGGGTTTGTACTCGAACTTTCTATGCCTTAGGCATGTGAACTAGTTTGCCTATGCCGAAGAGGCGACTAGGACTTGTCTGCCTATGCCGAAGAGGCGACTAGGACTTGTCTGCCCATGCCGATGAAGCGATTGGGTCTTATCTCCCTATGCCGAGGAGGTGACTAGGACTTATCGTAGTGTCGAGGTCCTATGTCAGCTCGACATCATAGCCCTTGGGTTTCTAAGAGTAACTCGCAGTCCTCTCTCAAGTTTGGTGATCACAAGTAATACCTTCTTAGGTTGCCAATGTTCCATGCTCAAGGTATTTGCTTCCCTTCTAGAGTCTCGAGCACCTACGTACCTTCCCCGAATACTCGTCTTACTCGGTACGGACCTTCCCAATTTGGTCTGAGCTTACCAACGCCGGGCTCAAGTACCATAACCTTCCGAAGAAACAGGTCGCCAACGCGGAAGTGTCGCTTTCTGACCCGGGCGTTATAGTACCAAGCTACTCTCTGTTGGTAGGCTGCAGTTCGGATGTATGCCAGGTCTCATACCTCTTCCACTAGGTCTAGATTGGTATGGAGCTCGTCATCATTCGTCTCTTTGTCGTATGCCTCCAAGTGTAGTGTAGGCACCTCATTTCTACTGGGATCACTGCTTCTGTGTCGGAAGTGAGGTTGAAAGGAGTCTCACCTGTGGCAGTCTTGATGGTAGTCTGGTAGGCCCAGAGTACACTACGTAGTTCATCTACCCACAACCCCTTGGCTCGAGCTAAGCAAGCTTTCAGTCCGCGAAGTATGGCTCTGTTAGTGACTTCCGCTTGCCCATTCGCCTGGGGGCGTGCCACTGAGGTGAAATTTTGCTGAATTACCATTTCGGCACACCAATTATGAAACTTAATATCCTCGAATTGCTTCCCGTTATCGAAAATGAGTACCTGAGGTAGCCCAAAGTGACCAGAAACTTCCTCTGTCCTGTCGCTGGCGGGAATGCACCAAGGATGTCGATTCCCCACTGTGCGAAGGGCCATGGACTAGTAAGGTATTTCAGATCGGCAGCAGGTCGGTGGTGGATGTTGGCATGCCTCTAACACTTGTCGCACTTCTTGACGAGCTTGAGTACATCTGCCTTCATCTTGGGCCAATAGTAGCCTTGCCGTAACGCCTTCTGTGCGAGAGCCCTGCCCCCAAGTGTTCGCCGCACAAGCCTTCATGGGTGTCGTGGAGTACTTACTCGGCCTCTGAGTGTCGCAAGCAACGCAAGTAGGGGAGCGTGAATGACCTTCTGTATAGTTGTCCGTCTGCAGGGAGGGTCCCGTGAAGCAGGTAACTCATGAGGGGGTCGATACAGCTCAGTTCTGCTTGTGCTATAGGAGCAACCTCTCCTACCCCCCCCCCCTGAGAATGCTAGGCCGAGGTAAGTCTTCTATATAGACGATCCGCATGGTGTTACTGCTTGTGCTGACTAATCGGGACAAGGCATCGGCCTTAGCGTTCTCGAACCTCGGGATCTGTCTCATGAAGTAGGAAATGAAGCCGCTCAGGATCACCCTAACTTTGGCCAAGTAAGCAGCCATGGTGGGGTCACGGGCTTCATACTCTGCTTCATTGTTTGATGCCATGAACCCAAACCGGAGTGCTTATTCCAGCTCCACCTAGCTTGGGCCGTACAGAATTATTCCTACACCGCTTCCTTGTTGGTTGGACGAGCCGTCAATGTAGAGAATTCAGGGCTCCTCGTCCCAGGTTGGACCTGCTCTGACCGGGACTAGTGCCGCATTGGTGAATGCTTCCATCATGTATTCAAGCTCGGTCAGCTCGGGAGTTGCGGTACAAAATGTACTATCTGCCACAAAATCGGCCAAGGCTTGGGCTTTGATTGCTGTCCGAGGTTCATACTGGATGTCGTACTCACTTAGTTCGATGGCCCACTTCGTCAATCTGCTAGACACCTCGAGCTTGAGCAGAATCTGTCTCAAAGGCTTGTTGGTGAGGACGGCGATGGTGTGGGGTTGGAAGTATGGACGAATCTTGCAAGTTGCTATGATTAGCGCATACGCTAGTTTCTTGATCTCCGGGTACCTGGTTTCTGTGTCTTGCAAAACTTTGCTAACATAGTAGATGGGTCGTTGGACCCGATCTACCTCTTTGATTAGTACCAAGCTAACCACCACGTCACTCGTGGAGAGGTACAACTTTAATACATCCCCTTCCTCCGGTCAGGTCAGAACTCGGGTCCACTCGAAATCTTTACTCTTTTTTATGGCTTTAAAAAAGGGTTGGCAGTGATCTGCCGATTTGGACATAAAACGGCTCAGGGCGGCTATCCGACCATTCAGCCTCTGAACCTCTTTTAGTTTGTGAGGTGGCCTCATATCTAAGATGGCCTTTATCTTTTCCGGGTTGGCTTCTGATGCAAATAAAAATTATCATAATCTTATCTATGAATATTCAGTCTTTCTACACTTAATTTACATTTAATTGGACTCATTACTCTGGTATTTTGATTCAGGGCAAGGAAAGAGGTGCAAGAAGGAAAACAAGGCTAATCGGATGGTTTTTCACAGTTTCGGCACCGTTCAGTAATCTGGGCCTAACTCTCATATATGAGATCCGATTGGGATGATTCAAGATGCACTTCAAAGATAAGAGCGAGATCTACAACTTTCATGTTTTGGGTTTTGACATACTCGGCCTGCACCGAAGTCAAAATCAGGCCCAAAGTCGAAGCGGATCCGTAGTAAAGCCCAGCTAACAGCTGAAGCCCAATTCGCAGAAACGCCTTGTAACAGCCCAGGTTATTAAAGAAGCCCACTCGAATTCAAGAATCCAGAGTTTTCTTAGATTTGGATTTTAAATGAAATTCTAGAATGTTAAAGAAAATTGAGATCATTAGATAAGAGATAGGATAAGATAGGATAGGATCAGTTTAGAACTAACCTGGATTATCCATTCTAGAGATAACTCCAAGTAGTTGTAATAACCCCTCCCCTAAATTATATCAAGGGTTGGGCGCACCAGCTTCTGGCATCAATCAATCTCAATCAATCAATTACTGAAGTTCCCTCTGAAGTAATCAAGAAAACTTCAAGAAGGAGATCAGCAAAGGAAGAAAGCTTCAAGAAGGAGGTGGCGACAAGAAGAGAAGATCTCAGCTCCAAGGGCGAAATCATGAGTTATTTCTTTCCTCTTATTTGTTTTATTTCCTTTATCATTAACTGAATTATTTATAACTAGGGCTGTGGAAAGCCTAACCATGATAATGAATATATTTTTATTATGATTCATCCAAGATTGTGATTTCCATATAGTCTATGAGTTATTTGCTTAATGTGATTTGGAGTGGCCATCTCTTAATTGATTAGGTTTATGTGAATGAATCGGGAGAGGAACTTATATATTAGACCACATAATTCATGGTGTGAATTGAATGGTATATAGGGATATATACACATGATTCATCTAAATATATGAGTTTTTTTTGTACTTAATGCATTTCTATCTTAAGAACTCTAATCGAGGGATCGAGGGGTTACTTGATAGAAGTAGGTTTAATATATCTTGGGAAAGAATATTAAATAAAATCGGGAAAACTTCAGCTTATGGGAATGACAAATTATCTTGGTTAATCGCATCCATTAATATTCATTGGAATGGTTAGGTGGACTAATGGTCCTAGCGATTTCACTTAATCGTTGCATATTCAGTTATTGATTACCCCTGCTTCTATTTTCTTTGTTTATTCAGTAGTTCTTACTGTTGGATCTGAATTTTGATTGTCCAAATAATTAAGGAAGGCTATAGTTCTAATACTTACTTTGTTAAATCCTCGTGGGAACGATATTTTTATACTACTTGATAACTAGTGCACTTGTTAGGGTTAAAATTTTAGCTATCAGCTTCAATGCCACGTCGGTTGACTATATAACCCAAAAATTTACCCGATGTGACCCCGAAGATACACTTGTTGGGATTTAATTTCATATTATATTTTCGTAAAATTTGAAAAACACTTTGCAAATCATCTAACAAAAAATTTGAATACTAGGTCTTCACGACCATGTCATCAATATAGCATTCAATTTTATTGTCGATTAACAGCTCAAAAATTTTATTTACAAGGCGTTTAAAGGTTGCCCTAGCATTTTTTAGTTCAAAGGGAATGACCTTGTGGCAATACAACCCGAGCTCAGTTATAAAGGCAATTTTTTCTTCATCGGCGGGGTCCATCTTAATTTGGTTGTAACTGGAATAGGCATCGAGGAAGCTCAGCAATTCATGCCCTGAGTCGCGTCCACTAGGCGGTCAATGTTGGGCAGCAGAAAGCAGTCTTTCAAGCAGGCTCTATTCAGTTCGGTGTAATCGACGCACATGCGCCACTTGCCGTTGGCCTTTTTTACCAGAACTGAGCTAGCTACCCAGCTCGGGTAATGGACTTTCCTGATGAAGTTTGTCGCTAGGAGCTTCCCGTCCTCTTCATCGACTACCCTCCAACGTTCTGGGGCGAGGTTGCGCTTTTTCTATCTAACTGGCTTGACTAAGGGATCGGTATTTAATTTATGAGTTAGAATCTTGGAATCTATTTTGGGCATCTCTACCGCGGACCAGACAAACATATCTAAATTTTTTAGTAATAAGCTTACCAGCTGAGAGCGAAGTGGCTCATCGATCGAAGCGCCGATCTGGAGAGTCTTGGCTAGGTCATCGGTTGAGATTGGGATGTGGACCATTTCCTCTGTTGGGGCAGCTCGCTCGTCGGCATATTCTGCTGGTCGCTCGAGCTCGATGTCAACCGCTAGCTTTGCTTTCCCCTTGAGGGCGGCTACGTAGCACTTGCGAGATTCGAGCTGGTCACCTCGCACAACTCTCACTCCATTGTCCGTTGGGAAATTTGTTGCCAAATAGTAGGTGGATACTACCGCGCGTAGGACGTGCGTAATGGGTCGACCAACTATGGCATTATAAGGAGAGGGAGTCGCGACCACCAGAAACGTGTGCTCGAACTTTGTGATATTCGGCCACATGCCGGCCTCTACGGGTACTGAGACTCACCCGAGAGGTCTGACCTCCTCGCCGCTAAAGCCTACCAGGGGAGTGTCCGTCGGCTTTAAGTCGCTTTTCTGGAGCTGCAGCTTGTCGAAGGTGTCCTTGAACAGTATGTCTGTCGAGTTACCCGAGTCCACCAGGATGTGCTTGACTTCGAAGTCATTGAGCCTCAATTTTATCACTAGAGCGTCTTCGTGAGGATACTAGATCCCGTGTGCATTGTCCTCCGTGAAGAAAATTGGTTCTTCAAGTCGAGGTCGCTTTGGCGGGTTCTCCTCTTCATTTTTTAGTTCGCGGACTGAGGTTCATCCGGCTGCTGAAGTACACCCCGCGATGATGGACCCGCTGGTAATCATATTGATTACCCCGCGGATCGGTCTCTCCTCGGGCAACTGCTGTGGCAGCTGCTCATTCTGCCTATTGCTAGTCTCGGGGGGCATTCCTTCTCTGGTCCCCCTGCCAGTCTGCTTGCCGATCTGCCTAGCTTCTCTCTTCTCGCTGTACAAAATTTTTGAAGTACCCGCGATGGATGAGCTCCTCGATATCGTCGCGAAAGTTCCTGCAGTTCTTTGTGCTATGCTCATGGTCTCTGTGGAAATCACAGTAGACGTTCCTGTTTCTTGTTGCAGGATCTCCCCTCAACCTGGGAGGCCACTTGACAAAGGAGGAGTCCTTGATGGCCATTAGGATTTCTCCTTGCTTAGCATTGAGAGGTGTGTAGTTCATCATTTCAATAGGTAGGGTCCTGGAGCACCAACCTGACTTGCGAGATTGCGAAGGAGATTGACTTCCATATTTGTTGCTTCCCCTGCTCGGGGACTTGCTCTTTCTTCTTTTGTGCCCGTCACTACCTATGTTATCACTGTCTCTTTTTCTTTTTTCTGTCGGGTTGTCAGTCTTCTGGTTTATTTCCTCTTCGGATCCGATGAACCGGTCGGCTAGCTTGAGGAATTCAGTGACGTGTTTTGGTTTATTGGCCACCACATGCCATTTAAACTCTCTGTGAGTTATTCCTTTCTTAGCTGTCGTGAGTCTTACCGCCGGGTCTAAGTCAGGGATTTGCAAGTAGGTGTCATTGAAGCGCTTGATGTAGCATTTAATCGACTCTCCTTCTCTCTGAACCACGTTAAAGAGGCTCTCCTGCGACCTCGGGCACTTCTTGCTGGTGATGAAGTGCGAGGTAAACAAATATGCAAACTGCACCCAGCTCTTAATCGATCCCGGCGTGAAGTTCTAGTACCAGGTCTGAACTACCCCCTTAAAAGTGGTGGAGAAAGCCACGCACATACAAGACTCGTCAACCCCAGCTAGGTGCATCTGGGAGTAGAAGTAGTCCACATGATCATAAGGATCAAAAGACCCGTCATACTTGTCCAAGGGAGGCATCTTGAAATCTTTGGGCATCGGGGTTGCCAAGAGCTCGGGAGACAGGGGAGACGACCTGGAAAGTAGGGGAGGAGTGTCCTTTGTAGCTATCGAGCTCGCCTCCTTCTTACCTTTAGCCTGTCCTTCTTGATGGTTCGGTCTCACTGGCTGGCTGTTCTGAGCTGAAGTACGACATGCCTTGCGACGCCTCCGTTGTTGCCTCTTTACCAGTTCGGCATTGGTGCTGCTGATCTTGGTATGCTCCGGTACCATTCTGCCGCGAGGTAGCTCCTAGTTTCTCAAGGGGTTGTGGGGCTGGCTATCATGGACGGAGAGGCCCTACCTTGAGTTCGGACCCCGAACTGGTTACCTACAAGCGACCCGTCTTCTCGCTGCAAATGCCGAGGAAGATTGACCCTGTTAGGCTAAGAATCCCCGGACCTATTTTCGAGGTTCCCTTGCGAGGTGGGTGGAGTAATCTGATCGTCTCTTCTCCCGTGGGGTGAGACCTGACTCCTGGGAGGAATTGGGACTTGGAAGTCTCTTCACCTCAGTGGGGAGATCGAATAATATCCTGGTTCACGGGAGGTTGATTCTGATTCTGCTGGGCCCCTGGGTGACGAGGTGGAACCGGTTGTTGGTTTCGCGGCAGTGGAGGGAACTACTGCTGGTACTGCTAGTAGAAGAGGTACTAGTGGCACTATTGGATTTGTTGAACTTGCTGCATTTGGACCTGGATGGCCTGGACACACTGCACCAGGTCGTCAAATTGGGACTGTCCAACTCCGGGGGAACCACAAAAGGCTCAGAAAAGGTTGCGCCTACCACTAGGGGAAGTGGGGCATTCACCTATGTGGTGTTTGGTGGCATGGTCAGCGTTGGAATCCCAGCCGTAGTAAGCGTGATGGTGAACTGGCCGATGCACACTGAAGGGAGTTGGGGTTGTCCCCCGGAGACGTTCATCTCGCTGCTTTGTCTGGCGTGATTGATGCCATTGATGTAAGAATAAGGTTGATGACTGTAAAGAAGAAGATGACTTTTCGATCGATTTCCCATAGACGACACCAATTGATGTAGCGCGATCTGACTACTCCCTGTTAGAGGATGATCTAGCTTCTAGTCGAGCAGCGAGCTAGGCGAATTTGCAAGACAGCAAATCAGAGAACCCGGGGTGGATAACCCGACAAGATCACTCTGATGCTTAAGTTAGTATACTGTGATGCGAGCTGAAAGCTTTGAGAGCTAGAGAGTAGAAAAATCACGCGTACCTTGTGTCATTGGGGTTGGTGCCTTTATATAGTTGAGCCCTCGCGGGTTTTACAGATCGGTTCCGGGATCTTCGTCCTAAGGGGATCCATTTCCGCTTTAATCTGGGGGTAACGCATCAATTAATAAAGATTATCAATTCTGCCCGATCCGGGCGGGGAGAAGATTAGGCCTGCCGTTATGCGGCGTGATCCCGTGAGGTTCGAAGCCTGCTGGAGAGACTTCCGGGATCGTTACGTGGCGGTCCTGGTTGGTATCCCCGAGCTGATACTTCAGTTTTTTAGTTCCGAACTGGATTGAATGCCGAGGTGCCTCAATGCCAAGGTAACTCCACACCGAGGTGACCCTTGTGCCGAGGTGATTGAATACACAAGCTCAATTGTTGCGAACTAGGCATGCCAGGCTGAGTTGTCATCTCTTAGTCAGGTCGTGTCAACGTGTCCCCTTTTCGCTAGGTTGGGCCAAATCATCATTCATCACCTTCCACTTTTGGTTTAAGTCTTTGACAAATGACTTTGAATGTGCTTCCATTCTTTGGATCAACAATTTTAACTACACCATACGGAAACACTTTTTCCACAATAAATGGCCTGTCCCACCTAGACCTTAATTTACCAAGGAACAAACACAGTGTAGAATTAAAATTCCAGACCTTTTGATTCGGTTCAAAAGTTTTTCTTGAAATGTTTTTATCATGGGAGGCTTTTGTTTTGGCTTTATAAATGCGCGAGCTTTCGTAGACCTCATTGTGCAATTCCTTTAGTTCACTTAATTGTAGGGCTCGGTGGGATCCAGCTTGGCCTAAATCTAGATTTAACTTTCTTATGGCCCAATAAGCCTGATGTTCTAATTCGACGGAAAGGTGACATGCTTTACCAAAAACCAGCCTATAAAGAGACATTTCAATGAGAGTTTTGTAGGTAGTCCGATAAGCCCAAAGTGCATCGTCCAGTTTGTCGGACCAATCTTTTCGGTCGGGCCTAATGGACTTTTGCAGAATACTTTTAATTTTCCTATTTGACACTTCCACTTGACCATTTGTTTGGAGATGGTATGGGGTTCCTATCTTATGGGTGATTCCATATTTGCAGAGCCAAGCACGGAATTGCGTATTAGTGAAGTGCGATTCCCCATCACTGATGATTGCCCGTGGACACCCAAACCTAGGGAAAATATTTTTTTGAAAAAATTTCATGACGACTTTGTGATCATTGGTTCAAGTTGCCACTGCCTCAATCCATTTTGATACATAATCAACGGCCACCAAGATGTATTTGTGACCAGATGATGGCAGGAATGGATGAAATGAATACCCCACACATCAAAGATTTCTATAGTTAGAATAGGGTTAAGTGGCATCATGTCTCTATGGGACATATTCCTGACAGATTGGCATCTTAGGCAATTTTGGCCAAAGACATGGCCATCCTTAAATAAACTCGGCCAGTAAAAACCACTCTACAGTACCTTGGCCGCAGTTTTCTTTCTCGAAAAGTGCCCCCACAAGCGAGAGTGTGACAAAAGTTGAAGATGCCTTTTCTCAATTTGAATTCGGGACAAATGGTCAGCTACCACATTTTCAAACCCCTTTTTGTCTTGAATCTAAAGGTCAATTTCTTGCAATAGAAGGATCCATCTGTTGAGCCTTGGTTTGGCCTCTTTCTTTGACCGCAAATGTCTTAGGGCCCTGTGATCGGAGTATACAACAACCTTAGTGCCTAATAGGTAAGGGCAGAATTCTTTCAAAGCAAATACAATAGCTGACAGTTCTTTCTCTGTGATGGTATAATTCAATTGGGCTTCCGAGAGGGTATGGCTTGCATAATAGATTACCATAGGACATTTATTCACCATTTGTCCCAAAACATATCCGATGGAATAGTCAGAGGCATTACACATGATTTCAAAGGGCAAAGACCAGTCGGGAGGTTGCAGAATTGGAGCCTTGGTCAGTGCCTCTTTCAGGTACTCGAAAGCCTTAAAACATGCTTCATCAATACTGAATAGGTCATCTTTAGCTAGAAGGTTGCATAATGGCCTAGAGATCTGGGAGTAGTCCTTAATAAATCGTCGGTAGAAGCCGGCATGTCCAAGAAAAGAATGGATTTGCTTGATAGAAGTGGGGGGTGGAAGTTTAGAGATTAGGTCAATTTTTGCTTTATCAACCTCAATACCCTATTCGGAAACTATGTGACCTAAAACAATGCCTTCTTTGACTATAAAATGGCTCTTCTCCCAATTGAGGACCAAGTTTGTCTCGATACATCGTTGAAGAAATTTTCATAAGTGTTCGAGACATATTTCGAAGGAATCCCCAAAGACAAAAAAATCATCCACAAATATTTCTTGGAAATCACCCACCATTTCCGAAAAAATTGTCGTCATACACCTCTAAAAGGTTGCCAATGCATTACATAGTCCAAACGACATACGTCAGAAGGCGCATGTTTCATAAGGGCATAAAATTAGTTTTCTCTTGGTCTTCGAGGTAAATGGATTCTTGGTTTTATCTAGAATACCCATCTAAGAAGCAGAAATATTTTTGCCTGGCAAGTTTTTCCAGAATTTGGTCAATGAAGGGCAAAGGAAAGTAGTATTTTTCGTGACTGCATTGAGTTTCCTAAAGTCGATGCACACTCACCATCCCTTGGTAAGTCGGGTAAGGATTACTTCACCTTGATCATTAGTGACCACGATGAGTCCAGCTTTCTTAGGCACCGCTTGTGTATGACTTACCTAACTGCTATCTGAAACTGGGTAGATAATACCTGCATCCAACCACTTAACTACTTTTTGCTTGACCACCTCTCTCATATTTAGGTTCAACCTTCTTTGCATCTCCCTACTTGGTTTGGCACCCTCCTCTATGTAAATATGGTGCACACAAATGGACAGAATAATCCCCTTCAGATCAACTATTGACCAACCAATGACACCCCTATACTCCTTTAATACCTCGATCAGTTTCTCTTCCTGTCTAGGGGTTAACTCCGCAACTATGATCTTCGGCAGTGTTTGGTCAGGTCCTAAAAACACATACTTAAGGGAGTCCAGTAAGGGTTTTAGTTCCAGTTGTGGGGAAGATTCAAGAGATGGCACAAGTGGTTTACACATTAGTTCTGGTAGAGGTTCAACAGTAGGCCAAGATTGAAATGGGTGAGGAGACTTTTTGAAGGCATTACCTTCTTCCGTCAGGTCATCTACTGTGACCAGATTGTTTTCTCTGGGGTTTCACTTTACATCTATCATACAACAATTCCTATTCTGTTCTGGGTATGCAGAAGGACTCTAGGACTCACACAACTCTTCAAACTTTCCTTTCCTTTGAAGAGCTGAGATTTCTTCAGCATTTTCTAAGTATGGGACATTAGAGGTTGTAAGATCTTGGTATTGGGGAAGGACCTAGGGATTCGTTTCTGGGGTCGACAACTGGCTAACTAAGCATTGAATCATTCTCCCACTACAGGTTAGCTTCCATGAGCTAAATTACTTGGCTCTTTAATCTTAGGATTGACTGTTGCTGAGCTAAGATCAGCTGTTGGAGCTGCAGAAACATATCCTCAAGTGAATCGGTTTGATAAGGCTGAGGGGAGCTCACAGTGAATCTGGGCTTCTGGCCATTGAGAGTGCTCATCTAGTAGTGTGGTTTCTTGGGCTTGGACCCAATAAGCGAAATTGGGCGGGTTTTTCCACCCAGGGTTATATGGACCAAAGGATGGGTTAGCATTGTGTTGGAAAAATCTGTTAACTGCATGTACTTGCTCTGGAATGACTGGTTGACATGGGCCCGCCACATGGCACTGGCTAACATGATGGGCTGGGCTTGCACTGATGGAACATGTTGGGCAGGATGACAAGGTTGGGAATGGGCTAAATTGTTGACGAAATGCAAGGAATTGGTCAAGTCTTTGGGTCATTCCATTAATCTTATCCAGTTGTTGAGACACATGGTTCTAATCTATTCGTGGCTTAGGTTGAAAATAGTTTCTCATTCCCCAAACTCCGCTATTGAATTCATTTTATTTTATTTTGTTTTAACCTTTTTTTTCAAATGCAAGCAATTCAAACACACAACCTACGGGCTGAACTAAGGTTTCCTAAACTAGTGGTTCAACCAATATGAATCCTCTTAGGTTCACTTGGAATTACACCACTTCCTTTGGTTAGCCATGTAAGAGGTGGGGATGTGGGAGGCTCCCCTTGCTCTTGCAAGGACCTAATTAAGTAACCACAAAACCCACTTAGGCTTAACTGGTTAACCTCTTTCCTTAGACACCAACTGCCAGTTATGGAAAGTAATTACAAGGTTCCCTAAAATTCAGCATACTTGTGAACCAAATGTGTGGGGCCTCCTAAAGGATCTTGCTATTGAAATTTTAAATTAAGGTTTAGGGTGAATCGCACGTGAAAGGGTGGTGGTTTTTGGGCCAAAGACGGGTGATGAAATCCTCACCTTATCTTATTTAAATTGGACTTCCCTTAAATGGATTAACTGAAAAACACAATAAACAAAATAAGTGCAACTAATTACAATGCATGAATAGTTATCTCTAATATGCAATTCAGCAATAAAATAATAAAATAAATTAATTCAGCAAAGAGAGCAATTAAAAAAATGAAAAACCCTAACACATTAACAACTAACAAGATGATTTCAGCAATTAAATAAGCCAATATGATGGATGCTATAGAATATATCAAACCCTATATGTTGGAATGCAAATGCAAAAAAATTTAAAATATTAATTTTTTTTTAAATTCAAATATTGAAATTTAAAATTTGAAATTTAAATTCAAATTCAAATTCAACTTCAGATTCAAATTAAAATTCAAATTTTGAAATTTAAACTCAAATTCGAAATTTTGAATAATTTCCTAATTAACAATTAATTACTCAATTAAATAACTAATTAATTAAAGGGGCAATTAAGTAAAGCAACAAATAATTACAACAAACAGAAAATAAAAGGATTAATTATGATAAAAAAAGAATTAACAACTACAAAAATAGATACTAATAAGGGAGATTGCTACTCTAAGGATTAAACAGAAAAATAAATAAAAAAAATAAGAATATGCGGCAATAAAAATCAAAGAAATGGAGTGAGTTTCTAATATGAAAATAAAGAAAAAAATAGAACCTAACAATCCTAAAAAAATAGATCTAAGAACAAAACAAAAAATAATCCAAAAAAATAAATAAATCAAGAAAAAAAATAATTAACTAAGAATTCAAAAACATTACTTTAGCAGTACGACAATGCTCCAGTACCCCACCTTTTGCTATTACATCCTGCAAAATCAAAGAGAAATAAGAATTAAAATGAGATTACAGATCAAGTAATCAAACGAAAATAAAAAAAAAGAAATAATGAAACAAATCCAAACAAAGCAAATAAAATTTTTTTCTCCATTGCTTCCTCGGCAACGGTGCCAAAAACTTGGTGTGTCCGAAAGCATGTCCTTAACCACTTCGGAATACCAGTTTCAATATTTATAAATTTTCCAATTCTCAAAATAACTACAAAACACAGTTAGTGGTGAGAAAGGGGTTGTATCCATAGGGAAGCGAGGGAAAATTTGTTGCATACTTCAATCCGGACAAAATAACAAGATTATAGATTGCAGAAACACAAAATTTAATTAACTGAACTGGAATCCATCAAAATAAAATTATAACAATGCTGAAAGTAAAAATTGCAGAAAAATAAATAAATAACAAAAAAAAACTAAATAAAAAATCTGCAACTTGGTCAGAGATATCAATCTCCAAATCGATCATTTGACCCTTGAACTCCTTGAGCTCGACCTTCCATCTTACCTGGCCAAATTTCAGATCTGCAGAAAGGAAGAAAAAAATTAAATTGATAAAATGAATTGCAAAAATAAAATAAAATTTGGAAATTAAAGAACATAAAATAAAAACACGCATAAAAAGTAAATCTAAAACTATGGGAAACTGGTTAGGATCCGGATCCATAGGTGGCAGTAGTGGCTAGGTGAACTGCAAGCAGGAACCCCTCCTCTTGCCTATGCGTTCTCCTCTTCCTCTACCCTTAAACTTCTCAAGAACAACCTTCCGTCTTACCTAGGGGCAGAATCCAATCCCTTCTCAGGACCCCTTGGGTCCTTTTTATAGAGAAGGAAGGATAGGTTCAAGATTAGAGAGAAAGAGAGGGGCAGCAGTTGGGTTTTTGTAGAAATATGGGTGCCCTAGGATTGAGAATGGAGTGTTAGGATTGTTCTAAGGTGATCCTAAGGCTGAGAAGAGAAGGAGAGGGTGCCCAATATTATGTAGGGTTGAGATTTGGGTGCTCAGAATGGAGGGAGCATATTTGGGCTAATAGAGCTGGAGAAATGTGATTGGTTGGTGTGATGTGGCACCCTAAGGTGATTGGTTAAGGTTTAAGGAGTGACGTGTAAGGCTAGGATGCTGTCTAGGGAGAGATCTAAGGATATAAGGGGCTACTAAGGCTTGGATGGTTGAGATTAGAGAGAGGTTGCAGCAAAAGGTGGGGATTTTTAGATCTAGGGGCGGCTAGGAGATAAAGAGATGAAGGGGGCGCCTAGGGCTTCAAAGAGAGAGTTATTTCACAGGAAAGGTGCCTATCTGGGAGCAGATAAGAGGCACCCTCTTGTGCTCAGTTTTCATACGAACACCCCCACTCTCAACTAGAATTCGCACCAGCTTCCCAAAATCTGTAGGAAACTCTGTAATTTTCCCAATTTTTACCCAGAATTTACATAGGGACCCTCAAAGGTCATAATATTGAATTTAACCAATAAAGGGTACAGATTAGCTAGTATAAGGTCTAAAATACCCCTGAAATGATGCCCTTAAGGCATCAAAATACAAAGTTATCACACCCCCCAACTTGATCATTGCTAGTCCCTTAGCAATGCAGCCTTAAAATCCTACTAAGTATAAAAAGAAGTCATTCCCATAGCAAGATCATCCTTGACAAAATCAGCTAAGTGTCCTGATTCCAGAATTCTAAAACTTTGTATAGATCAGTATTGGGTTTAAGGGGTAA
This sequence comes from Nelumbo nucifera, assembly GCF_055504915.1. Lineage (NCBI taxonomy): Eukaryota > Viridiplantae > Streptophyta > Magnoliopsida > Proteales > Nelumbonaceae > Nelumbo > Nelumbo nucifera. The sequence goes on from NC_142654.1 coordinate 54,219,333, forward strand.
AAGTGTCTTGCTTTGAATATTTCAAAAACTTAGCTTAAAAATCTTGTATACTCTTCCATTTGCAGTTTGTCAAGAAAATCTGAGATTGATTCCAAAATTGGATAGGTATTCTTCTTACCATTTCTGACAATGGATTTCTACCCTTGAATTTTGAGACGCACACTTATTTTTATTGTTATCGTCCACCATTTGACGCGAATCTCGACACTTGACTTAGGTGAAGAGACCCGGTTACTAAGTCCAGGGTGCCCATTGACCTTTTGTTCTTTCTTTTTTTTTTGGAAACACTGTTCAAGGTAGTCCACTGTCTCTAATGACTTGAAGATTTTTTGTCTAATTTCTCAATCTTTCTCTTCTTATCCTGCTAGGGGCAAACTTGGGAGTATTTTCCACTTTCTAAATGGTTTCGACAATATTCAAATAAGACCACTGTTGACTCCTATCACTTGCTACCAATTTCTAAAAAATTCAATATTCTTCTATTAGTTTTCTTAATTTTTTCTATTTGGGAATCTCTTTTAATGGAAAAACTTAAAAATTTCTTAGTAAAATTTTTAGTTCTGAATTTCTAAAGGCTTAACTCTTATTACTTTTTTTTTCAATTTTTCTCTCTCTTTCCTCACCCCTCAACTTAAGTGCCATTGTCCCTAATGGCATGATTAGAATGTTGCAAAGGGACTTGGGCCAAAGGGAACAATCAAGAGGGTTTTCCCAAGGGGTTCAAGATCTGCCAATTGGTCTTGAATCAAGAAAAGAAACAAAAACTATAATCCTAAAAACAAAAATAACTGAAAACTACGTTGGGTTGCCTCCCAACCAGTGCTAAGTTTAGTGTCTTCAGCTAGACGCCATCCCGTGGTAAGTCAAGTAGGGATTACTTCACCTTGATCATTAGTGACCACGGTGAGTCCAGCTTTCTTAGGCACCATTCTCGTAGGACTTACCCAACTGCTATCTGAAATTGGATAGATAATACTCACATCCAACCACTTAAATACTTCTTGCTTAACCACCTCTCTCATATTCGGGTTCAACCGTCTTTGCATCTCTCTACTTGGTTTGGCACCCTCCTCTATGTAAATATGGTGCAAACAAATGGATATACTAATCCCCTTCAGACCAGCTACTGACCAACCAATGACACCCCTATACTCCTTTAATACCTCGACCAATTTCTCTTCCTATCTAGGGGTTAAGTCTATGGCTATGATCACCGACAGTGTTTGGCCGGGTCCTAAAAACACATACTTAAGGGAGTCCAGTAAGGGCTTTAGTTTTAATTGTGGGGGAGATTCAAGAGAAGGCACAGGTGGTTCAACAGTAAACGACCTGGGTGCCCTCGTCCGGGTCAACCACCACAACCTCTTCTTCCTCACCCCGCTGCCTCGCTCTCTTCTGTAGACAGGGAGTCCTCTTAGTCGACCTCAGCAGCACCACTTCGGGTCAAGGTTGGGCCCCTTGAACACCTCGGCCACGCCTGTCTTGCTCAACTCTCATCCTCGCTTGCCATCTCAACACCTGCACCAGAATAAGCACCTAATCAGTACAAGTCATAAACTCGAAAAGAAGAGATCGGAAAACAGAGAAGCAAAGCGATGAAACAGACCAGCCTCTTCTCTCATCAGCCCGATGCAGATCAATATCAAGAAGGACGTGTACCATTTCATGTTGATCTCCTCTATCACGCCTATCGCCGCCCTCTCCTCCTCGATAAGCCTGGCCTAATTGGGCTGCGACACCTTCGTCCTCGGCTTCTGGAGCTCGGCTGGAAGAGGTGAGCCCCCAAGACAACGTACAAGGAAGAATCTCTCCTTCTAGTGTTTCACCGAGGACGGGGTCCCGACCAGCACCTTGATGCGTTTCCTAGCCAAGAAGTAGTAGTACCCCTATTGGTGATGCTTCAGTTGGAGAAAATAGGTGACAATTCCCAAGGTAAGCTTGACATCATGGATAAATGAGTCGACATCAGCTGCATCAACAGTACCTGGTACCACTGAAGCACCCCGACAACCCCCTTGTGCAATGGGAACCTCAACCCGAACTCCAGACTCTTTTCATATACACAAATCTCATCCAGCCGAGCATCTGTGGGCCTCTCTCCAACCCTCGAACACCTGAGTTCAAATTCCTCGGGGATGCAGTACAAAGCCCGGATCTGAGCCATATCCCCGGGAGTAAGATTGCACAGAGTGGTCCCAAATCAGCGGCCAGCCCGCACAGGAAGCTAGACCTCTACAGTTGACGGCCCCGCCTCAGCCACTTTGGCCTCGGCAACCCTCTCAGGTTCTACTCCCTCGAAGTCCTTGGCCTTGTCCCCCCGACCCTCAGCCTTGGGAACGTCAAGAGTGGAGGCCTCGGTGAAAGACCCTGGCTCGGACTCAAAATTAGAAGATGCAATGAAGTCAGAAGAAGAGGAAGCAAAAGGGGAAGAAGAACGGAAAGGCGAGGAAGACATATTATCAAATCTTTGTAGGCTAAAGGTCGCGGAACTGAAGCAAACACCGAGCACCGAAGACTACTCCTTGCCGAGCTCTTTTAGTGACTTCCTTCACAAATGACAAAGGGGAAATGCTCTTCCCCCTATTTATAGGATCCCCAAAGCTTCAGATCAAAACTGGATCAACAATGTGGATCAAACGCCACTCTGACAAGCTCGGAAGGACCAATCGGCACTACCTCTCTCCGTACGCGCAAAGCCTCAAGAAGCGAAAAACGCCTCTGACAACCCGTTTTGGAGACGGGATTTGCGTTGAACCGGACGATCCGTCCAGATAAACCAGTTCAACCTTGAGTCGCACGGTCCAGATCAAGTGCTTAACCGAATTTCAACTTCAAGTTCCTCAGTCGAGGATTGAAGAACTCTCCTACACCACACCGCGGCCAAGCACTTCACTCATCAACTTCAGAACTGGGGGAGTGGTGTTCGGGTTATGGTTGAGCTGGCCCTGGGTGCCACGTGGTCGCCTTATCTCCCCGGCCACGACAGCACTGCGTCACCTCCGCAAGCATACCTTATCTCCTCGGCCACGTCAACACCGCGTCAAGTGGATAAGCGTGACCAAGATAGGAGATCATCGTACGGATGGGGACAACTCCGCTGGGGATTAGGTGTTATCCCGAGGACCTCGGCAATTAACCTCATCCCAACAACCCCGAAAGCCTCATCCGGTCAGGACACGGATCTTTGGCTATAAAAATGTACCTCCTATTCAAGGTAAAAGATCCAACTCTTAAACTCCCATACTGTTACTCTGTTTGGACCAGCATTGCTCTCCAACTGCTCGGCCTGACTGGCCACCCTTTTCTACTAACTTGAGCATTGGAGTATCTACTTGGGGATAATTCCTCAGGCCTCTGACTGTTTTCTTGGTTTCAGATCTTGGAGCATGGCTTTGTCCTTCCACCTTGGCTCCACCCAGTTGGCAAGGATTATATGACTACGACCTCAGTTCTAGAACCACCTCGGATCGAGCAGCATCATCAACAACTAGCCCTGTGACAATATGGCATTTGAACATAATTAACGATAATTGTATTCCCGTGGCATGTAATATCATTCTCCAAATGCTACGTGACATCTATACAAACTGTCATGTGGCATGTACATATTAATAATTCATATTTAAATGTCACATGACATTCATATATAATTCCACGTGACATTTACATATTATTAATTTACATGCAAATGTCACTTGGTGCCACATGATATACATACACATATAAAAACATGAAATCAAAACTATACGACGTACTATTGAAAGCACAAAGTACAAAGTACCGCCAAACAAAACCTAAAAATACCCTTAACCTACAATATGTCCAGGCCAAGACAGCTTCTCTAGACGTAGTGTTTTCAACACCCAAGTCCATCCCATATTTCATGCGGGGTTGTTAGTTGGGGCTGGAACAAAAAAGAATACACCCAACCTCCAAATTTTCCAGATAAATGATCATCCTACCCCTTGCAATCCCAAATCCCCGCTACAACCAGCAGTAGATCTTATAATCGATTGTCACTTGTCAGTTTGCTAAAGGATCGATATGATTCGTACATTAAACGCCGAAGATTAAAGAGAGAATTGAACGCTACAAAGACTTCAACATTTAACTTAGGGGTGTAAATAGATCAAATTCGAATCAGATAAGGCAATATCCGAATTTGATTCGATATCCGACGGATGTTGAAAATTAATATATGAATTCAAATCTAATTAAATATTTGAATATTAGATTCTATTTAAATTTAATTAATTAATTATTTTAGATAATTAATAAATATAAAATAAATATTTTATTGATATAAAGTATATGAATATATATAAATTACTTATATAACTTAATTATTATATATAAATTATATAAAATATTCTACATATTATACAAGAATTAAATAATCGATCGAATTCAGATATTTATCGAATCGAATTAGGTCATATCCGAATTCAAATCAAATAAACTATTCAGTTTGAATAGGATACCCGAATTCAATTGATTAAATATTTGAATTATCTGAATTCGATTCAATTATGTCAAATATCAAAGGGATTATAGTTGATAAGGGCAACTTTTGAGCCCTAATATCAATAAAAGTAATCCTTTTAATATAATTTCTAAAATAGGTTAACTTTTTAAAAAATATATCAAATAAGGGTAGAAACACTGTTCATCTTCTTCCTCCAAACCACTTCCGCCCCAACCCCATGAACCTCAATGACCACCATCCATCAGCACAACCGCCGCCTCCATCAACCTCCGATAATGCCTCCGCCCACCTTCGCCTCTACCCAAGCCCCCTTTTTTTATAAATATGTGTCTATTTTTAAGTACATAGCAAAGCTTTTCCACCATGAAAATGTAATAAAAAAGATTCAACATTTACAATATTGTAAGAAGTAAGATCCTTGGTAAACAAGAACAAGAGGAAAGGAGGAAAGAAGGAACCTGATGTGAACATCATTTATGAGCACAACTAAGGAAGAGGGAACATAAAAGGATATATGGACTTGAGAACTACGACTAAGGGAACACTGGAGGATAGCGGGATTATTGATACGATGAGCCCTGGTCGGTTCGCAGGGCAAGGGTGGAGGTGGGCAGAGGCAGCAACATTGGGCGGAGACATTGCCGGAGGTGGCGGTGGCACTAATGAATAGTGGTCATTGAGGTTCATGGGGATGGGGTGGAAGTGGTTTGGAAGAGAAAAAAGATGATGAGTGTTTCTACCTTTATTTGATATATTTTTTAAAAAGTTAATGCATTTTATAAATTATATTAAAATGATTACTTTTATTGATATTAGTAGGGGTGAGCATTATTTGGTTAAAAACCGAATAACCGAACCAAAAATTTTGGTTTCGGTTTTTTCAATTCGACTTTTTCGGTTTTTGGTTAAATCGGTCCGATTTTTCGATTTTTGGAATTAGAATTTCGATTAACCGAATTAATCAAACTTTTTATTATTATATGTAATATGTAATATATAATATGTAACATATAATATATAATATATTATATATTTATATATTAATATATAATATACTAAAATTTGATTTCATAATGTATATTATAATATATATAATAGAGTATATATTATTAAAATTCGATTTTAACTGAAATAACCAAAAATTGAACAAAAAATTTTGATTTTGGTTATTTTGTTTTTTCTAAATTTCGATTTCGATTCAATTTTTATTTTTTAGTTCGATTTTTGTTTCTTTAATTCGATTTTTAAAATTTCGATTTATTCGATTCAGTTTTTAACCGAATAAATCGAATGCTCACCTTTACAATGATTGAGCTCAAAAGTTGCTCATATTTATCCCAATATCTAATTCGAAATCGGAATTTCAAATACCGTTTACACCCCTATTTTAACTCTGGTCATAGCTTTAGATTTGCCCTACACAAAATCTTCGTATTTGGGCTTCTCCAGTTGCCCTAAACAAAATCTCTCGTCTCTGTCTTCCCCAGTTCTCCTGCACAGAGATACAGAGAGATTTGTTTTGAAGAGGCAATAATCGAATCTGTCGTCTTCCCCAGTTCTCCTTCTACATATAATCTACATACGGAGATTTTTGAAGAGACAATAATCAAATCAATTAATTCGAAGAAGAAGAAGGAGAGAAGGATGGTGGAAGAGGGGAGGAATAAGAGGGTGGTGGAATCACTGGGATGGCTAACGGAATCTTCTGTGATGCCAAAGAAACACAAGGCCATCGAAGGTGTGGGAGCCTCCTCCATCCTTGAGCTCAAGGCCCAGCTTTACAAGACCCAGGAAGAGGCCAAGAAAGCCAAGGAATTAGCCGCGGACGTCGAATTCCACCGCGCCAAGAAAAAGATCGTCCCCTATGATGTCTTCGCACAGAAGAATTCCGGCGTTGAGTCCCGAGCTAATAAGTAAGCTCTCTTTCTGTCTCCCTCTTTTGATTTTCCTTCAATTACTTTTAGTGGGTGGTTATATTCTCTTGCAATTTTTTCTTAAATAAGCAATTTGCTAGAATTCCGCCTAGATTTTGTGTTTTATTCGTCCGTTTATAATTGAAAATATTGATCATTTGATAGCTCGAGTCAGAAAATTCTATTTAGTAGGAGCAGTTCTTGGACACCTATACTCCAAATGCATACAGGCAGCTGAAGGAATTTTAGCAACAACCAAAATCCATTTTGGTCTCATATGTTAACTATGGAAAAATGAAGAAACTAGAGTAGATTCCCTTGGAAGAACAGGAATACATAAAGAAAATTAAGGGTCCGTCTGGTAACTGGAATCGGAATCTGAATCCTTTGGAAGCGGAATTGGAATGGTCTGATCCCATAGCTTCTTTGGTTCGGAGTTGGAATCAAATGGGATCTCATTCTCAAAGGATTCCCTCGAATAGGGGAATGCCATTCCACCAGGAATGGGAATGGGATTCTGATTCTGCCCAACCAAACAATTGGTATCAGAATGGGTCATTCTGATCCCGATTCCAGACCCCTATTCCCATGAACCAAATGGGCCCTAAAGGTAAATAGGCCAAAAAATGTGCCACCTTTATGTCTAGATTTTTCTATCTTGAGGTACTGTGAGGATCTCCATCCTTTCTCAAACATTAGGTTCCGGTATAATGCCTACTGCTTTCCTCCTACAAAACCAAGTTCTTGTCTAGGGGCTTTATCAGAAATTCGTGGAGCAAATGCACCAGATAGGTAGCAGATAATTTATTCGTGCCACTTCTCAAGAACCAAAATGACACGCATAAATCAAGAAATGATCCAAAAAATGATAATCCATCTGTATGGATGATTTATGGTCTTGTAGATGCATTTCTTATTTCCTTTAATCACAAAATAGAGTATCTGGCTGAAGCAGATTAGTAGAGGAGCTCCAGTATTTTAGGAGGGTCTTATATCTAGAGCTTCACTACTTGAACAAGTCACAACAGGCAGTTTCTGTTGTACTCCTATAAATATGAGTTGATCCAAAGAATATGAGGCAACCAATGATTTAAAAAAGGGAATGCAGGGTAGCCTGTTGCAGACATCAATGTTAGCATATGGCATTGCCTAATCCTCATAAGGGGTAAAGGCCAAATGCATTGGAGTTATGAGGAGAACATGAAATATAAAAACTGAAGGTACCTGTGACTTTGCTTCGCAAATTACAGACATCAGTGTTAGCATATGGCATGCCTAATCCTCATAAGAGGTAAGGAGTAAAGACCAAATGCTTTGTAGTTTATGAGGAGTATATGAAATATAAAAACTGGTCATGAAGGTACCTGTGACTTCACTTCAAAAAATTGCAAACATCAATGTTAGAATATGGCATTCCTAATCCTCATAAGGGGTAAAGAGTAAAGATCAAATGCTTTGGAGTAATGAGAGTACCTGTGACTTTGGCTTCACAAATTGCATGGGAATTTTCAATCACTAAATTGCATGTCACTTTGTGAATATCTTGGTAAAACTAAATTGATTGTGAGAGTGAAACAAAGTCTGGCTGTGCAATCTTCAATTCTCCTGGTAGATTCTTAGACATCAAATCAACAGAACAATTTTCATGGTTTGTAAATTTGTTGACTCTGTCAGTAGACACAGAGAGATTGCATGTCATTCATCCATTTGAGATCAAATAGAGATATTCCTAGGGCTACATAGTCCATGTTTGAGAACAAGCTATTCCAATTATAGCTAGCTAAAACCTAATATAGCCAGTATATTCTTGTAAGAGGGACTCCTATCTCCCAATCAGCTCAATTAGGGAACCACCCTAAAGAACCTGCCTTAGAATCTCCAGTTCAAGGCCTGGGACAGGCCAATTAGGGAAGCTCTCCACACAAAAAATGTAGTAAAACTGGGGCTTGGTGCCTCTGTCCTCCTAGTTCTATATTTTTGTGTTTCCTTTCAAGAATCTAGAAACAGCTGGGAAGAGAATTATCACAACAGTTTATATAAAACAAAATTATAGCTTGTAGCCTTTTTGGTATGTTAGTATATGGTGTGGTGTTAGCACTAGCCTTCTCATTCTCTCCACATCATATATATTTTTTCTGTACATTTTATTCGAAATTTGTCATTAATAAATCTCTATTCTTTTACTGGTCAAACAAACATGTTCTGTTATTTACAACGCCTAAAGCTTGTGGAGGCAGCTGATTGTGGAGAAATTTGATACAAGAAACAGTGGTTGGGAGTTGGGACCAAGGGCCTACTCCCTCTTCTGTTGGTTGTTCAGTCTGGAAAGGGATTGAGAAGGTTTTTTTCCAATTTTCATTCAAGGAGTTTGGCTGAAAGTAGGGAATGGTAGCAGGATAAGATTCTGGAAAGACCCTTGGTGTAACAGTTTGGCTTTAATGGAAGTCTTTCCTTCACTGTTTCTTATAGCTGAGGATAGGGATGTGATGGTGGCAGATCAGTTTGAGTGGTGTGGGAGTACAGGGACATGGTGTCCTAAATTCAGGAGACAACTCAATGATTGGGAGATTTCACTATTTCAGACCTGCTAGTTCTGTTCTAGCTACTTCGGACACAACATCCACAACCAAATCAGCAAGATTCAAAGGGTCTAGAAATGGTCTAGTGATGGCATTTTCTCTGTGAAGTCCTTTTATAAGAAGCTGTCTGCTGGTGGCTCTCAGGATTTTCCATGGAAAGAGGTATTGCTCCCTCACATCAGCTGAACAAGAGAGGTTTAGTGCTGGACTCTTTAATCTGTGTCATGTGTGACAAGGAAGTTGAGTCTGTTGATCACCTTTTCATTCGCTGTAAGGCTGCTCATAACTTTTCAGTCATTTCTGTTCCCTGCTGAGTGTCAACTGGTGTTTGCCGAGCTCTCTGCCCGATTTGCTATTTTCCTGGAAGTTTCTGGGCTTAAGTGGTAGGGGCAAGGTGCTTCGGAGTGCTATTCTTCATGTAGTGTGTTGGGTTCTGTGGGCAGAAAGAAATGGGAGGATTTTTGAAGGAAAGTTGTGTTCTTTAGATGATGTGGGGGTTTGGGCTATGGCTACTCTGCATTCTTGGCTGTCTCCCAAGGTTTCCTTCAAACACATCCAATATCATTAGTATTTTGATTATGGCACACTGTTTATTTAATATCAGAGTCTGATTGTCTCTTGTATTTGGTCTTGAGAGACTAGTTTTTTTGGGTGGCTTCTATGTATAGTTGCTGGCTGTACATGGAGAATACTGGACAGACATATGTTTTTTGTTCTTTACAGTAAATTTTCAATACAATACCTTACCTCTTTCTCAAAAAAAAAAAAAAATCAACAGACTGAATAAATGATGAAACATGTTTCATTTATTATGATAGAACATGTTCTATCATCCACTGAATTGAATCTTGGTCATTATAAAGTGATTTTTTCTGCTAAATAATTCCAGGGATAAGCTTGAGCTAAAAGCAGTAAATGATGGATCAGCTAGCTATGCAGCATTAGAGAGGAAAGCTGAGCTATATGAAAAGCTTGCAAGGGGAGAGCTCTCAGATGAGGAAGAAAAGGAAAAGTATTGTGTGGATTTTTTCCGCAAGAGCCTTGTGCAGGAAGAGTCACAGCAACTGCAGACACATGATGCTTCTCCTGGGGTATCAATAGAGAATGAAGATGACAACAATGATGCTTCTTATCTGCTCAACACAAAAACTTTAGGACCTGGGCGGACAGCTAGCACAGTAGACAATGATGAACACAAGCGCTTTGTAAGGTATGGTTTCTTGATATAAAGTATATACTATGTCAGCATTAGTTGAATATGGATGGATATGAATAGCAGTCACCAATGCTTTCTTTAACTTAATGTCATCAAACTAAAATGGATCCATTTCAACAAGACAAGAAATTACTTTTTTTTAATCAAAAGTCACTTCATTTTAAATATGCTATTTGTGATAGACTCGTAGGTCCTAAGATGGATATTTTAGATATGTTAAACTTGCATAACAGCACATGATGGCACACTTTGCATGCTATAAAAATCAAATGAAATATTTCATTTGCATGGGTCTTTAATATCAATTTATAACTAAAACATCCTCCAATACAACATTCATCTTTTACTCTAACCTATTTGTGTGGATGTAACAGTCCCTTTGAAGTCCCAATGACTGACATCATGTATTTCTCTCTAACAATTTACTTATGGTTCTCTCCCAGGGAGGTTCATGAGGAGGCAAATAAAGCAAGAGAAAAGGTGTCCGCGCTCAAGTTGCATAGGCAAGAGCAAGCCACAGCTCGTAGGGAGAAACTAAGGCAGGCATATCTCCGGAAACAATTAGAGAAATTGAAAGAAGCAGCTGCATCAAAGACAGATGACAGAATGGTAGTATAGAAACTGCCTTATATCCAGCAAGAAAGGTATATATGGATCTGACTCTCCAAATATGTGACCCATGTTGACTGAAATTTGAAAATGGTGCCTTCCAGTAGCACACCGTTCAATTGGCTCCATTCTTGAATTATGTATGCATTTGGTGTCTGTTCTAGGAAAAAGAACAGATTGTTGCATGGAATTTTGAAAATGGTGCCTTCCAGTAGCACTGTCATCGGCCTAGTTTCAAAGTATTTATATTTTATCGTACAGACTACAGAGCATGGGCTTTTGTATCTCAAGGCTAACTGAAAGCAGTTGAGTTCAAGTAGAATCTAATGTACAGCTTTTTTTTTTTTTTTTCTTTTTTTGATAATGTATAGTATTCAAACCCACAAAGCGTGGTAGTTAATATTTTAAAGTTGCTGATAAAAATTGGAAAGAAATTGCTCAACATTGTCGATGTTGCTCTAGATTGTTGCAGCTTATCCCCATTATTTTGTTATGATTCTATGAAGCCTCCCTCCAACATTTCAGAACTAGCTCCTTTGGTCACATAGAATTAAAACATACCAATTTATCAGTGATACAGTAGAAGGTTCAGATCAAAGATTTAAAGTGATACAGTAGTAACATGAGTTTAGCAGTCTCTATCTGAACAAAAATTTAACCTGAACATAAATTGGCTTCAATGGTTGTACAACAACTAACTGACCTAACTGGCAGAAGGGAGATCTTTTCCTTGATGTCCACGAGTCCTGCAATAATGGGAGCTACCGACCTGATCTGGGGGTCCTGTTTTTTCCACCACTTGACAAGGGTAGATTCATCAAAGAACATATCTTTCCTCAACTGCTTATTTTTTCCTGCAACTGCAACTGAGACCAATTTCTCTAATTCCTTCACCATGGGTTTCACTTCTTGAGAAGGTTTTCCTCCATCAGCAAGGCAGAGCTCCTCTACCTTGGTCCAGATACAGGATTCAGCATAGTGTCCTGCTTCCTTTCCATCGGCATGCTCAAGCCATCTGTGTACCTATAACGCTTTGGCTTGGCCCTTTTCAGGTATGCCCCGGTGTCATCATTCTTTGAATGCCGGTAGAAATTGAACTTGCATCACATGAACCCCCTCGGCCTCTTCAAACTGACTTCAAAGTAACAGCAAAACTCCCGTTATTTTGATTTGTCTAGTTCAACCGGACAGACCACCAGTGATTTCACGCAACCTATTTTGAACGATTTGTGCAACCAATTTTGATTCTTATTCTTCTCTCATTCGTTTATTCTTCTTCAAATCTTGTTTCCAACCTAGCTTTTTCTTATTATTTTTCTTTCTTTGCTCTTGAATGTTTCCGAAGCTAGAGTTATTGGTGGTACCCTGATCGAAGGCAACATAAAATTTTCAAAAACAGAACAGGTACTCTCTCCACTGTCTGTAATGCCAGAGTGTATTGATTTCCACCGTCTGAATCCTAGAAACTCCTTGAAATAAAAACCAGAAAAATAAAAACTCAATAAATAGAAACACAGAAAAATAATAGCTGACTGAACTAATAATTTCCCAGACAGAAAAAATGAAACTACTAATTGCAGAGGTTTTAAAACAGCAGCTGGATAAAAAAAAAAAAAATAGAAGCCACAAATTCAGAAACTGCTGTTAGCTTCTAATCTGGATTCAGCCATTAGTTTCTCCTTTTCTCATATGCTTTGGTAATTTTGGGTTGCTCAAATATCTTGGGAAATTGATTTGCTAGGATGAATGGCCCCCGACCGTTCAGATTTGAATCAAATCAATGTGGTGCATCCACCTAAACATCTCCAATATACTGGAAAATGCATGGAATGTGGAGGTAAACTGATCAAGAGCTACGGTATGTAAAAAAAAAAAAAAAGGAATAATTTGGAGACAGAACTTAAAAGTTGGAATAAGGAAACTTTTGGTAATATTTTTGAAAAGAAAAAGAAGCTTTTGAACAGAACAGAACAAGTCCAAAAAGCTATTAACAATGACCCAAATGGCGTCCCATCTCTCAATTTGGAAGCTGCACTGCAAAAACAACTAGACAAAATTCTAGCCTATGAGGAGGCCTTTTGGGCTCAGAGATCCCGTTTGGAATGGAAAATGTTAGGTGATAAAAATAACAATTTTTTCACTCCATGGCCACTATAGGAAGGTATACAAATAGAATTAAGGGAGTTAAGAATGATGATGGGGTGTGGATCCAAAACAAAATTGAGTTAGCAGAATGTTTCATGGAGAAATACAAAGATCGTTTTAATTCCAGGGCACACATGGTATTGATGATTTCATCAATGACATTGAGGACTGTATTACTGAGGAACAAAACAATCAAATCATTAGAGATGTTATAAATGAAGAAATATTTGAAGTGCTTTGATCTTATTTTCTTTAAGAAATTTTGGAACATAATTGGGGATTCTATTTGTAATGTGGTAAAATCTTTTTTCCATGATAGGAAGTTATGTGGGACCGTAAGTCAAACATACATTACCTTAATCCCAAAGAATAAAAACCTGGAAAATGTAAATGATTATAGACCAATTAGTCTTTGCAATGTTTATGTATAAAATCATCTCTAATATCCTTGTAAATAGAATTAAACACTTGATGGACTCGATCATTTTTCATACCAAAGTGCTTTTATTCCAAATCGTCATATAAATGCCAATATTCTTATTGCCCATGAAATGATACATACCATGAGAAAGAAAGAAAAGAAAGACAAGATCTATGGTCTGTAAGATTGATATGGAAAAGGCTTATGATAAACTTGAATGAGAGTTCATAAAGAAAATTCTTAAAAAATGTGGATTTCACGAAAGATGGATTTTATGGGTTGTGGAATGCATCAAAACAATCTTATATCGCTTACACATTAATGAGACTGCAATTGAGGAATTTAAACCCACTAAGGGGATTAGACAAGGGGACCCGCTATCCTTGTACCTTTTTTGTTTTATATGCAGAAATCCTTGCAAGGAATTCGATCTAGAAATTTTTGCTCATATTGCTAAGATGAACTCTATTCGTGTAATTATGTCACTTATTATACCTTTTTTGTTTTATATGCAGAAATCCTTGCAAGGAATTCGATCTAGAAACTTTTGCTCCTATTGCTAAGATGAACTCTATTCGTGTAATTATGTCACTTATTGCCCATTTATTTTGACCTTTATATCATATGGATGTGAAAAATGCATTTTTTTTAATGGAGATCTGCAAGAAGTGTATATGGACTTACCTCCTGGGGTAAGCTTCCCTAACAATGAAGGAAAAGTTTGTCGTTCGAGGAATTCTTTGTATGGCCTCAAGCAATCTTCTAGTGCCTAGTTTGACAAATTTAGAAATGTTGTTTTGAATATTGGATTCTCTAAGTCTCAGATTAACCACACCTTATTCATAAGGAAGGTCAATGGTCGATTAACTATGTTGATGGCATTGTTTGATTTGGGATGCCATCTCAAGTATCTCTCAACTAAAGTCATTTCTTATTTCAAAATTTGAGATTAAGGATCCTGGTGATCTCAAGTACTTTCTTGAAATTGAAGTTGCAAGATCCAAGTAGGGAATATTCCTTTGTTAAAGAAAGTATGTTCTTAATTTTCTCCATGAATTAGGAAATTGCGATGCAAGTTTACAGAAACTCTAATTGATCCCAATCACAAGTTGAGTACTATTGAAGGATATATTCTTTTAGACAAAGGGATCTTTCAAAAAATGGTTGACCATCTTTTTTTATCTCTATTCGACTAGACTTGACACATCATATGCAGTAAGGGTGGTCAATTAATATATGCATGAGCCTAAAATCTCCCACATGAAGGTTGTTAATAGAATCCTAGACTATTTGAAGGAATGTCCTAGTAAAAGGATGTTGTACTCCAATCATTGGCATCTAAAGGTTGAGGCCTATATAGATGCAGACTGGACAAGGTTTATTGATGACAGAAGATCTACGTCCAGTTATCGTGCCTTAGTTGGAGGTAATGCTATTTTATGGAAAAGCAAGAAACATTGAAACAATCAGTTGTTGTTCGATCTAGTGTTAAGGCAGAATATAGGGCAATGGCCATGGAGTATCAAAATTACTCTAGTTGAAGGCCCTATTGGCCGAGATAGGAATCCAAGTTGATACTCCAATGAGACTTTATTGTGACAATCAAGCAGCTATAAACATTGCCCACAATCCTGTGCAACGTGACCGTATAAAACATATTGAAGTTGATAGACATTTTATAAGAGAAATGATAGCAAGTGGAGAAATTTGCCTGCCCTTTGTAAGATTAAAAGACCAATTGGTTGATTGTTTCACTAAAGGCCTTCATCATCCAAAGTTTGCCAAGAACTTAAACAAGTTGGGCATGATTGACATATATGCTCAGCTTGAGGGGGAGTATTGAAATTGTTTAGATATAAGGGTATTATTATCTTTTTTTTTGTTCTTTTGTATTTGGGCACCCATATGAAGGTGTATTTGTAATTTCTCTCAATAATATAGCTACTTGTTGTTTGTTCTAGAGTTGAGGCAGAATATAGGGCAATGGCCATGGAGTGTCAAAATTACTCTAGTTGAAGGCCCTATTGACTAAGATAGTCATCCAAGTTGATACTCCAATGAGACTCTATTGCGACAATCAAGCAGTTATAAACATTGCCCACAATCCTGTACAACACGACCATATAAAATATATTGAAGTTTATAGACATTTTATAAGAGAAATGATAGAAAGTAGAGAAATTTTCCTACCCTTTGTAAGGTTAGAAGACCAATTGTCTGATTGTTTCACTAAAGGCCTTCATCATCCAAAGTTTGCCAAGAACTTAAACAAGTTGGGCATGACCGACATATATGGTCAGCTTAAGGGGGAGTGTTGAGATTGTTTGGATATAAGGGTATTCTTATCTTTTTTTCTTTTTGTTCTTTTGTATTTGGGCACCCATATGAGGGCGTATTTGTAATTCCTCTCAATAATATAAAATCCTAAGTTTAGATGTTGTAACTATTATAATAGATATAAAAATAAAATTATTATATTTAAAACTTATTATATATATAAAATTGTTTTACTTTACATATAAAAATAAGAATTATAAGAATTATTTATTCTTATATATAAAAAATAAAAATGATTTATTATATATATATATTAGGTTCGATTAAGTTCACAAGCCTCACGGCTCAAGCTTCGCTAGGCTCGAGCTTGACTTGATTAGCAAACAAACCTATATTCTAGACTCAAGCTTGGCTCAAAGCTTGGTTAAAACCGAGCTGAATCGAGCTTTTCACAAGTTGAGCTCAATGTTTAGAAAATTGGACCGAATCGACTAGTCGAACTGGTTGAATCGTGACTTATGACCTTGACTGGTTCGATCATGCCCTAATAACCACACTTGATAAAAAATCATTGAAAACTAGTTGATTGGCTGGTTTAATCGAAAAACTGGTGAATTGGTCCCAGTTTTGTGAAATCGCCTAGGTCCCTTAATCAATTGAAATTTTAAAATGTGTTTAGTAAGAGTTGAAACCATGACCTCTTATTTCAATATATCACTTAATTACTATTAGTCCACCTCATTACTTGTGTTAAGTAATGACTCTTTCTTGTACATATTACTTTATTATACACGTATTTTAAAGAAAATATAAATTAAGAAACTTAAACCCTAGTCATTTACTTTTAAAATTGAAAAATCACCATCTACCTATCATATTTAAATATATTAAAAGGTACAAAATGTATTATATAATAGTTATATGATCCGTAGTATATATATGTATATGCCACATCATCACGGTTCGACCCTGGTTGAACCTTTGACCCGTGAACCTCTCCCTTCTCCGGTTCTATGCCTGGTCCAATTCTCTAAACATGGTTGAGCTTGAATAACTCATGAAAGGCTCGATTCATTTCAACCCTTATATGGGGCATCGTCAATTTTTGCATGAAGGCCACAATTTTCATAGTAATAAAACATCATTCGATGGAAAAGAGAATGAGTTGTTGATGGAAGGCCACATTGCAAGGCTTTACTTTTACCCTCGGTGCCAGCACCCGATTTTTGCTCATTCCTTATCTAAACCCCCAATTCACCCTCAAACATTGATAAACCATTATGAACCCCACCTCTTGTCCAAATTACCAAAATACCCTTGACAAATTACCAAATACCCCTTGACCTAATTCCCAAATGCCCAAAACTACTATCTTTCCAAGTCACCAAAAATTCCTCTCATACCCTAAATTCCTGAAAATACTCCTTCATTCTAAACCCCCAAAATGCCCTTGACCAAATTTCCAAAATACCCTTCAAAGCCAAATTTCCTAAAAATATCCCTTCCTCTACATTCCCAAATTACCCTTGGCCTAATTCCCAAAAATACCCCTCATTCCAAAATTACCAAAATACCCTTGATCAGGGTACTTGAATTACCAAAATACCCCTTCTCTCAAAATTACCAAAATTCCCCTTCTTTCAAGATTACTAAAATACATGTCATTTGCTCCTCACTAAATGCCCAAAAATACCCCTTAACCAAATTACCAAAATACCCTTGACCAAATTACCATAATTACCCTTAACCAATTCCTTACGAATCCCTTTCTCTCAGTTTTTGTTTAAAAACCCCCCTTCCTTCCCGTTGTAAATGGAAGGCACTATTCCAAATAGAAAGGGGGTTGAAAGAGAGAAGCTGAGAGGGGGGGGGGTCTCTTTCTCTCGTCGTTTTCCTTTTGGAAAGCCTGAAGCTACCAAATGGAGAGTTGAGAGAGTTCTAAGTGAAGAAAATAGAGGGGGTCTATGAGAAAGAAAGAGAGCTAGGAAGGAGAGAAGAAAATAGAGAGGGTTGGACAAAGGTATTGAGAGAGGAGAGAAGATTGTGAGAGAGAGCTCTGAGAGAAGAAAAAGCAACTAAAAGTTTTGTCTCAGTCCTTGTCAAATTTGAAAAGAAAAACTGCTTCCAGTAGAGCCCAAATAGACATTCCATTGCTGAAGAGGGTTCATCGAGAGGCCAGGTTCTCCCATTCTCTTGCATCACCATTTCTCATTTCACGCCACAAGAGGTATAGTTCGATTACTTCATATCTGCATTTAGAGTTTCGACTGTTGTTCTAGTCATCCGTTCTCCATTTATTTGCTAGTCATCTCTTTATTGTTTTTTGTAGTTGTTGTTCTTGCTTATTGGATTCATTTTTTGCAAACATTCAGCTGCAAAAGGGGTTCAACTGAGTCCGAAGGTGGGGGCTCTTATAGAAAAGGGGTGAGGAAGCAATTTCTCATCCTTTTGCTCAAGCCCCTACATCCAAAAGGGGATTAGTCTGTGAATGCAGAAGTGAGAACTCTTTCGAGATATTAGAGGGCCCACGTCTCCAATACATCTTCTATGCGAGTAGGGATTATGGTGTTCACACTGACCAGAGAGAGGGGTACCTAACTCCTTCCCTTTCTCTCTCTCTCTCATCTTACCCAGGTTTGTCTACCTTGTCCAGGTCGAATTTTATGGAGTCACCATTAAATTCAAGTTTATTTTCGAAATTCAATCTTGGGAGACCCATCACTCCTAGTTAGCTGTTTTGATGGGTGGTGACTCCATACATTCGTCCATGAAGTGAATTTCCGGAGGTGTGTTCCTGACGTTCACACTTAGGAAGAAAGATGAAGTTGTTGATGGAAGGAAGAAAAAGAGGAATGATACCTCAATGATTGAGAAATTAAATTTGAAGAAGAGAAGCATCCCTCTATAGAATGATGAAACCAATGGTGAGAGGAAGAAAAAAAGAAAAGCACTCCTAGGCAAAATGATGAAATTGTTGGTGAGAGGGATGGAAAGAAGAATGATAATTCAAAGGAGAAATTAAATTGGAAGAAGAAAAGCATATTCTTTAACTTGCCATCTTGGCGATCCTTGTTGTTGAGTCATAATCTAGATGTGATGCACATAGAGAAGAATTTATGTGATAGCTTATTGAGAACACTATTGAATATTGAGGGAAATACAAAGGATAACTTGAAATCTTGTCTTGATTTACAATGCTTGGGTATAAGGAAGGTACTTCATTTATTGCTTGGTTCTTGTGCTAGTCAAACCTCCTTGCATTCAGCATGTTGCACAATGAATACGAATGAGAAAGCTATTCTTTATAAGGTTTTAAAGAATGTGAAAGTCCTAGATGGATATGCATCTAATATTTCATGAATAATACGAGCAAAAAAACATAATCTTAATAAAGAGTCTTAATTGTCATGTCTTGATGCAACAATTGCTTCCAATGGCCATAAAAAGAGTCTTGCCTAAAAATGTAAGTCCAGTTATAATAAAACTATGTAACTTCTTTAAGAGTTGTACTCAAGCGTTGCAAAAGGAGGTGATTTTCTTTAATTGGAATCTCATATTATAATAGTACTTTGTAATATGGAGAGGATTTTTCCACCTTCATTTTTTTGATATAATAGTGCATTTACTTATCCATTTAGCTCAAGAGGCTAGGATAGTTGGACCAGTTCGGTATCAATGGATATACCTTATAGAAAGGTAAGCTTAGCTTGGTTAATTTTGTGGGTTAATTTTTTTTCTTTCTTTTATTCACACCCATGTTGGATATGTTTATAATATAATGATAATTTTATTTGAGTAAGTACCTTCGAACATTAAAATCTTATGTTCAAAATAAAAGTTTGACCTGAAAGAAGTATAATTGAGTACCTAGCAGAAGAATGTTTGACATTCTATTCAAGGTATCTTCATGGAGTTGAGTTTAAATTGAATTGGCCAATGATGAAGTGTGTGAAGTGGAAGAAGGATTTGCAATATTTTCCAAAATAGGCCATGTTGTTGGTAGTATGAGTACATTTGAACTTTGTAGAGACACAATTATGAAGGCTCACCTATATGTCTTAACCAATTGTGATGCAATTACTCCTTATATCCAATAAGTTATTGGTATAGATCAATAAAGATAAAGTTTAAGTTTTGTTGCTCAAAGTTTATTTTTTGTCCTAGACTCTTTTGTCTTATAAGTTCAACTACATACAAAAAACATATGGAAATGAAACATCTTGGGGCTCAATTGCATAATCTTCAAATGATTCATAATAGAGAGTTTCGTTCATGGTTTAAGGACCATGTAAGTAATAAAATTTAGGGCAAATTTCTTAAACTACCCTTACTGTTTAGATAATTGGATAACTCTACCCTTACTTTTTAACTATTGTCTTAAATTTCAAATGATTTGGAGGCTTCTAGAGAGAGCGGCTGCCTCTTCTCTCTCTTCTCCTGTCCTGCAGAAAATGAATCTTTTGTGGGAGGACTATCTAGGGCACCAGAAATGTGTTGTTGGTTCTAGAAGTGTTTCTTTTGATCTTCATGCATATTACAGTTATTTTCTTTGCACTTTTTGAAAAGCATGGAGGGTCACGGAGTTGAAAATAAGCCCAAGAGTGAAATGAGACTAATGAGAGGAAGTGATTGAGACCTTTTCGGGACTGAAACCATTACTACAGTTAAGTTGGATGGTTAAAATTACTTAGAATGGTCATAACAAAAATGACAATTGGTGCTCATGGGAAAATAGGGTATATCACTAGTGAAGAAGTGAAACCTGAAACTAGCAACTCCCAGTGGGTACAGGAGAATTATATGGTGATGACTTGATTGTATAATTCCATGCTACCCCATATAAGTAAAATTTTTTTATGGACAAATACAGCTAAGGAAATATGGGATGGAGTTGCAAAACCTATTCATAGAAGGAGAATGTTAAAAGGACTTTCAGTTGAGAAATCAGATTATTACTACATGGCAGGGAGATAGACCTATTGTAGCTTATTTTTCATCCCTTAAAACCCGAGATTGACCATTTAGAGACATTTGCTTGGGAAACCACTAAGGATGCAACTACCTATCAAAAACAATTAGAAAAGTATAGAGTGTTTGAATTTCTTGCTGGCCTTAATCCTGAGTATGATATTGCATGACAACATCTTCTTTCTAGGGACAATGTTATCCTCTCCCAAGCATATGCTTTTGTGTCAGGGGAGAAGAATATGAGAGATGTGATGATGAAAAATCCTGTTTTTGATCAGTCAGCCATGGTGAGTACTGTGAGACCTAAACAAGGTGGAGATCGAGGTGGCAGTGAAATCAAGAGGGAAGATAAAAAAGATTTGATCTGTGACTACTATAAGAAGCCTAAACATACAAGAGATACTTGCTAGAAGCTTTACCCACATCTTGTGCCGAATAGACTAAAAAATAAGAAGTAAAATGCTCACATGGCAGTCACTGGTGATATTCTGGCCCCTCCTACTATAACTGCTCTGGAGTCTATTGTAGCTGCTGCAGTAAGGGTCGAACTTGAGAGGTATGGGCAGCTTCTAAACCAGTGGGATATAACGAGTTCTAGTTCAACAATAGGTGGACAGAAAGATACAAGTGGTACTGGTGGAGTTTACTCTACTTCCTTTATTCACACGGATAATTCACATGTTACTACAAGTTATGTTTCTACTTCAGGTAAAGAGTGACATAATTGGAATATAGATTATAGAGCCTCAGAGCACATGACCCATAACTTTACTATTTTTTCCTCTTATCAGCTTTATTCTAGCAGAGATAGGGTCTCCACAACTAATGAATCCCATGTTCCCATTACTGGGAAGGGATCTGTCAAGATTAGTAATTCTGTTTCCTTTCCCTCTGTCCTTCATGTTTTCAGATTGAGCATTAATTTGTTATCTGTTAGTAGTTGGATTAAGAACCTGAACTACTTAGTAATTTTTTTCTCCTGGTCATTGTATCTTGCAAGATCTGGATTCAAAGAGGATGATTGGGAGTGGTTGTAAAGTGAATGGAATCTACCTCCTGGATGTGCTTCCTCCTCATCGGAGTCATCATGTCAGTAGGGATAGTGAGTCAAGGTCTGTGGATTAGATTATGCTTTGGCATAATAGTTTGGGTCATTTGCCTTTTTCTTCTTTAAGTCTTTTGTTTCCAAAACTTTTTGAGTTTGTTAGTTTGTCAAGTCTAGAGTGTAAAGGTTGTCAACTTGAAAGCATTGTAGACATTCATTTAAAGCTATTAATAAAAGGTGTTCTTCTTTTGATGTTATTCATTCTGATGTGTGGGGACCTTATCATATTCTTTCTATGGGAGGCTATTGATATTTTCTCTTATTTGTAGATGATTTCTTACGATACTTTTAGATTTACTTGATGAGATCCCGCGATGAAGTACCATTCTTGGTGAGGCAATTTCATCAGATGGTGCTAATACAGTTTAGAACAAGAATAAAGGTGTTCAGACCAGACAATGCCAGAGAATATTTTGAAAAAACACATTGCTTCATATCTATTAGAATATGGTGTTGTCTATCAGAGCAGTTTTTCCTACAGTCCATAGTAGAATGGTGTTGAAGAAAGGAAGAATAGACACATTGTTGAAATTGCAAGACGCATGATGATCACATCTACAGTTCTAGTTTGGTGAGAATGAAAATTATCATACTTTCATCCCCTAATATTTAGTCTTTTATACTTATTTAGTGCCTAAATGGATTCATTATTCTTATATTTTGATTTAGGGCACGAAAAGATGCGTTAAGTGAAAAACAAGGATAATCGGATAATTCTGGATAGTTTTGGCACTGTGTCATAATTTGAGAATAACTCTCTCATCTAGACTCCGATTAAGATAATTCAAGATGCATTGGGAAGATAATAAAAAGTTCTACAACTTTCATGTTTTGAGTTTTGATGGATACGGACTGCATCAAAATAAAATTGGGCCCAAAGTATCTGCAATCGCACCGCTGACGTGCTGGAAACATTCCTTGGCCTACAAGTTTTCATATGCGAAATCATTACTCTTCCACTTACACGAGAACTTTGTTTTATCTTATCTTTGATATTTTTCTTGATGAGTCAGAGTTGGAAACTGTTATCTAGAGAAATTTTAGGAGATTTTGTAGGCTTCTCTTGGGGGAAGTAGGGAGAAAGAAAAGAAGAGGAAAAAGAAGAAAGAATCAATCAGACATAGGGCTACCACACCTCTCTTCTCTGATTTTCTAGAGTTTTCACCATGACCATGCATGGCTAAGCTCTGATACTTGGTCGAAGGAAACATAAGCCTCAGAATCAACAAAACTGTGAGATCTAATTTGATTTTTATTGTTTGATTCATGCTTTGAATATCGAATGTTCTTCTATGTTTATGTTCATAATTGTTTCGTCTGATTGCTAGGAGGCCTACTAGTTTATTATTCGTTACAATCTACTGCTAGATTAGATATCAGATCCGTAATTGTTTGATCCCTCTAATTTGTGAAGCAACTCGGGTTTAATGATTTGCTGCGTTAGAAATTTTTAGATCTTAGGAAGAACACTCGACTGAATTAAATGCAACCGCTTGTGCTTGTGTTGTTTAGCTTCATTGATCTCTAATGCTTAAGGCTATTGCTCGATTAAATCTTTAACGCTTGTTTAGGGGTTGTTTAGTAGTAAGGGTTAAGAGGATCGCTTGTTTTCTAATTAACTATGATAGGGAGATACAGGAAAATAATTTCTATGATGAATATTCAAAGTCTGAATTGATTTATCTCTGCATCGATGAGCAATGGTGAAATTCTGATGGTGGACGTTGACTTAGACCAACATTCGTTTTTTTGATTAATTTCAGCCCTCTGAATTGCCTTGTTTCCCATTTGAATTTTGTTCTTTTTAATTCTGATTTTCCTTCTTTTAATTCTATTTTTCGTTACATACAAACCCCCCCCCCCTCCATCTTTGTTCACGCAGCACATTAAGGTTAGATACTCTCTGTGGGAACGATCTTTACTCGCACTACTGCATTTATTTTTAGGAGTATAGGTTTTATTTTTGGGTGCCTATGATAGCACGCCAGTATTGTCCATCAGAGTAGTTTTTCCTACAGTCCATAGTAGAATGGTGTTGAAGGAATGAAGAATAGACACATTGTTGAGATTGCAAGAAGCATGATGGTCACATCTACAGTTCTAGTTTGGTTTTGGGGTGATGCAGTCATCACAGTAGTATATTTGATTAACAGGGTGCCCTCTCGTATACTTGGATTCAACACCCAATTCAGTTTCCTTTTTCCTGAGGGGGAGATGTTTCAATTCCTCTTAAGGTGTTTGGGTGTGTCTGCTTTGCACATATCCTTGGTCCTCACCGCTCGGAGCTTGATCCCAAGGCAAAGAAGTGTGTCTTCCTTGGATATGCAGAAAATCATAAAGGGTACTACTACTATGATCCAGTCTCTGGAAGCCGGTATGTTACTATGGATGTCACCTTTTTTGAGTCCACATACTTCTTCTCAAAGAATCCTTCTTAGGGAGAGTGTTTTGGGGAAGTGAGTCAGCAGTCTATTCCTCTCACAATTCCTATGTCTACTCCTATGTTTGACCCTCCTGTGTCACCTACCTTACCACCTCATTTGTGTCCTGCTTCTCAGCATTACTTACGACAGAGACTTCATAGGAAGGTTGATTCCATTACAACAAAACTCACATCACTTTCTATTGGTTCCTTGGGGACTCCAAATTCAGCTAACATGGATTCAGGTATTCCTCTTGATCCCTTTACTGTTTCAGTTCCCATTGATTCTACTAATCCTGTTACAGATAATCTGGATCTTCCTATTGCTCTCAGAAAAGGGAAGAGAAAGTGTACTGCTCATTATATTTCACAGTACTTATCCTACAGTGGACTTTTTCCTTCCTACCGTGCTTTTCATTCCTCTCTTGATTCTGTGTCTATACCTAAGGGTATTAGCGATGCTCTCTCTAAACCTGAGTGGAAGACAACTATGCAAGAAGAGATGGAAGCTTTAGTTAAGAATCAGAAATGGAACATTGTGGACCTACCAGAGGGCAAGGAGACTATTGGATGTAGATGGGTTTATACAGTTAAATATAAGGCAGATGGAAGTACAGAAAGGTACAAGGCCAGACTTGCTGCAAAAGGGTACACACAGACCTATGGCGTTGATTACTTAGAGACCTTTGCACCAATTGCAAAGATGACCTCTGTTCGGATACTTCTTTCTCTTGCTGTCACATACTCTTGGCCCTTGTTTCAACTTGATGTGAAAATTCTTTCCTAATGGGGATCTGCAAGAGGAAGTGTATATGGATCTTCCTACTAACTTCTACAGTGGTGCTGAAAAGGGAAAGGTATGCAGGTTTAAGAAGTCACTTTATGGCTTAAAACAATCTTTTAGATCATGGTTTGACAATGATTGTTTTTGGCTACACTTAGACTCAATCCGATCATACCTTGTTTCTGAAGCGAAGTGGATTTTTTGTGTCAGTCCTAATTGTTTATGTGGATGATATTGTTGTCATAGGGAATGACCTAAGTGAGATTGATTGTCTAAAAAAGAATCTACATAAAGAATTTGAAATTAATGATCTTAAGAGATACTTCTTAGGCATTGAAGTTGCAAGATCAAAACATGGAATTTTTATCTCTTAGATGAAATATGTCTTGGATCTTCTTCAAAAAACAAGGAAGCTTGGAACCAAGACAATCAGTACACCTATTGATCATAACCATAGAATCAATGCATCAGAAGGTAAGCCAGTAAAGGAGATTGGGAGATATCAAAGACTTGTGGATCGGCTACTATGCTTGTGTATGACAAGACCAAACATTTCCTATGCAATAAGTGTGGTAAGTCAATACATGCATGCTCCACGAGTCCAGCATTGGGCGGCTGTTAAAAGGATTCTTGCTTATCTGAAAGGACACCCGGGCAGAGGCATATTGTTTACTGATTATGGACAATTGAGACTAGAGGCTTATACAGATGCAGAATGGGCAGGATGCCTTGATGACAGGAGATCCACTTTAGGAGTATGCACCCTTGTTGAGGGTAACCCTGCCTCGTGGAAGAATAAGAAACAAACAGTGGTGGCAAGATCAAGTGCTGAAGTTGAATACAGGGCCATGGAATATAGAGTTTCAGAACTTCTCTGGATTTGTTCCCTATTAGGAGAAATTGGTGTATAAGCAGAAGAACCTATGATGTTGTATTGTGATAACTAGGCAGCAATTAACATTACCCATAACCAGTCTAACATGACTAAACTAAGCACATTGAAGTGGATAGACAT
This sequence comes from Nelumbo nucifera, assembly GCF_055504915.1. NCBI lineage: Eukaryota > Viridiplantae > Streptophyta > Magnoliopsida > Proteales > Nelumbonaceae > Nelumbo > Nelumbo nucifera. The sequence continues at coordinate 54,245,273 of NC_142654.1, forward strand.
TTTATCAGAGAAAGAGTGACTTTTAGGGAAGTTTATCTTCCATACATTGCTTCTGATCTGCGACTCGTTGATATTCTCACAAAAAGGTGTTGCAATGAATAAGGTAGAGCATGATCTACACAAGTTGGGAATGTGTGACATTTACTCCCAACTTGAGGGGGAGTGTTGAGTTAGGCCGGTTTCTAGTTATTGGGCCCAGGAAGGCAGCCAGATCTAATTTAATTCTGGTTGACTTCCTACTCTTTTCTTCTCTACTATTGAAACTCTTCATCTTCTTCTTCTTTCTCTTCATAAAGAATTCATCTAAATCTACAATCAGTAATTTCTACTTAAAAATTTTATTTTTTGAATTTGACCAAGGGTTGGCATTATATTTTACTTTTTGGAAATTTTTACTCAGTGGTTGGTTCTACCTATCATGGTTACCGATTTATTTTTTGATAATTAACAAAATAAAAAAAGTTTCAAAAATAATGAATTAAAAGATAACCCTTTTGCTACTTTGGTTCTAAAAAACTTTGTAGCTAGCTTCCTAGACTTCCAGATTTGTAGTTCTTTTTTCCTTTGCAGTCATTTCTAACAAGATTATAAAAATGGGAAATCCCATTTCACTTCCTAACATAGCTCATAGCCCAAATCTCAACTTTGGTTGTTGACTGCACTATACACAATAATTAGTATTTGTTTTCTTTTTCTTCTATTTTTATGTGCTTTTGGAAGACTATGACATCTACCATTTACACAGGCAACATGTAGTCTTACAATTTTCTTTTATCTCTACAAATTGCTTTTGAAGGACTCAAACACCGAGTGCTTGAGATTTCCCTTGCTGGTGTGCAGGCTGATGATGACCGGTCCTACAGGAAGATCTGGCTGAAGGCTGAGGATGTCCATGGAAGGAATGTTCTTACTAACTTTTGGGTAAATATACGCATTTGTGGTTTCATTTATAACTAATATGTTCTAGGAAATTGAGAAATAATAAGATTCTAACAGAGTTAGGATAATTCAAGGGATGGATTTCACCACAGATAAGTTGAGGTCTTTGGTGAGAAAGTGGCAAACATTGATTGAGGCCCATGTGGATGTCAAGACAACAGACAACTACACCCTATTACCCTAAGGATGTTTTGCATTGTATTCACAAAGAGATGTCCTAACCAGGTCAAATGGACCTGTTATGCACAATCCAACCAGATTCGGCAGGTAGATTTAATATTTAAGAGTGCTTGTTTTCTCCTACAGATAGATTGCATTGAACACCGTTGAAGTAGGATCAAACCCTTTAACAAGTTTGGTTTGAATATTGAACCAAAACGAGTTGAAATATGTTTAACTGATAAATCCATAAACAATTTGACAGAACCAATCAATAAAATGAGCTTTGATAGAAGAAACAATGTCCAAGCCTGCAATGAAAAAACTCAAGAACTCCTAATTTCATAACAATATATACACTATATTGGAATCATAAATTGAAAAATAAAATTGAGAAAGTTCTGAAAGAGCAAAGAAGCTCACCTATTCTTCCTCTGGTGCTTTTTATGTTCTATCATAATCACTTTCCAATAACCTATATTTATAGAATCCATCTGTGAACCTTTTAATTGCAGGCATTTATTAGTTGTAGCACGTTCAAAGAGATAACTACACATAGAAAATAGAAAAGGTATGCACATTGGTTCGGTTACAAACATGAAAAAACATAAGACAATCATCGTTGTATTACGAACATGAATAGACAAAGCACACCAAATCATTGAGAAGTGCAGAGGATTTAATTTTCATTTCAACTTCCCTTCCCCTCAGTGGTAGTGTTATTAATTAACCAATCGACCAATTAATTTTCAAACTTCTATTACAAAACAATCATCAAAATTTGATAAGAACACAATCTTGGTTGGTTTGATTGAGCTCGAAGGCCAAATCAACCCATAATAAATTGTTGAACTTCAGTTGCAAAACAATCAAAAAGAATAAAAGCACGATCTTGCTTGTTTTGATTGAGCTCGAATGTTAGATCGACCCATAATAAATAGTTGAACTTCAGTTGCAAAACAATTGATAAAAATAAAAACACAATCTTGCTTGGTTTGATTGAGCTCGAATGAATGCAAACTTCTGTTACAAAACAATCATCAAAATCTGATAAGAACATGATCTTGGTTTGTTTGATTGAGCTTGAATGCCAGATCGATCCATAATAAATTGTTGAACTTCAGTTGCAAAATAATCGATAAGAATAAAAATACGATCTTGCTTGTTTTGATTGAGCTCGAATGTTATACTGACCCATAATAAATTACTGAACTTCAGTTGCAAAACAATCGATAAAAGTAAAGACACAATCTTGCTTGGTTTGGTTGAGCTCGAATTAATGCTTCAATGCCTTCATTCAACTAGAATGCGTGTTGCAAGCCTGCAAATCATTTTTAGTTACAATACACATTAAAAATAATATAAACGGAAACTTAAATACTCATTGTTTTCAATTTAATTAAAAAATCACATATTACTTTTTTGCCCTCAATTACATATCAATAAATGTATATATGCAGTGGTAAAATTTGTCCTCAGAAAATTCCAAAAATACTCTAAGGACATTCGTGCTTTTTTAAGTAGTATCGATATGTTTAATTATTTAGTTTGTGGATTTTTATTTAATATTATTAATTTTAAATAGTTCTTATAAACACATCCTTTTTTCATTGTATAGAATAAAATGCAAAATTTTATGGCTTAAGAGTCGGGGAGTTCGAGTGGGGCAAATGGCTCTTGCACAAAAGATGTTCATTCTAGTGTAATGGGAGAAGAGCATTGTGGTCAAGTACATGGGCTTGGGTTAGGTCTGACTCCATCTAATATTATAAGTCATGATAAGTATTCAATGCTGTTGAGAGAAGTGGATGAGGTTAAAAGAAAGGTTAAGGAGTGGGCAAGATCATCTGAAAATGTAAAGAAAGTTAAGATGGAAATGTGTACTTTAAGGGAGGAGATGTCATCAATGTGAAATCAAATGAAGGATTTCATATCTATGATGCAAAGTAGACAAGTTTCATTTTTCAACATCTTAATTTATTGATGTTTCTTTATTGTACACACACGCATATATATGTTGTTAATAGTCTTCCTTATGTCTAAATTAGGACCCCATGAATTCATTTCAACTATAAAGCCATATTCATTTATTCCCTTCTCTCAGTTTAGTGGCAATTGTTTCAACATTGAATCACAATATATTCTGCTATATGCTATTTTATATATTATTTTAATAACTAATAAGATGCTAGTTTTTCATTAAATTGACATATAAATGTCTCATCTATAATAAGGTTATGAAGTTGTTAAGCTTCATCGAAAACCACAAAACTCTTGTGGCAAAAGGAATAGTTAGCTTAGATCCATAAAAAATTGTAAGGCCTCAAACACTTGGTCAATGATGGTATGAGGTCATTATTACTATCCCAATTTTGCCAAAACAACTAATTATTCGTCCATATGGCTTAGTTAGGACATTTGGAACAATTATTGGGGCAAATGTTCCCTGGCTATCTCTATATGTAAGATATAGAATTTTGAGTGTAATTTTATCAATAGGTTTTTATATTATAGTTAAGAAATTTATTTTAATCGGATAAATGTTTTTGTTTGCAAGTTAAACCAATACAACATTGAGGATTTAAGTGATGGAAGAAGTTTTTTAATTTCTTAATTTAGTTTTTTTGTTCAATAGATGGTTTTATTTTAGGTCAAAGAAAAGGAGTTGGAGAAATTAGATAGATATATAGATAGATAGATAGGTAGATAGGTAGATAGATAGGTAGATAGATAGAGGAAGAGGCATCTTGAGGTTGGTTACTTGTTTAATATTCTCCCAATTTTATGCTAATATGTAGATATCATGTTTGATACATATATGGGATTTTCTACACTGCATTCACATTCCATGTGCTGCATTGATACCTCAAAAAGAATCTACATTGTTGGCATGTTCACACAACATAATGATGTAGGTCAAGTAGGAGAAGCCTCTTATTATGTTTGAATGTTAATGATCAGATTTGATAAATTATTTGAATATAACCCTTAATATTAAAAGAAGCTAATTCTTAAAAAATAGAAGTTGTTTTCTTCCTAAGTTGTTTAAATATGTGAGCCACCATCATACATGCCAACCCATTGAAACACCATATAACTATTTATCCCTAGTACCAATTCTTAGGCTTTTGGATCTACGTGATGCATCTAATCTTCTCTAAGAATTCTATCTTGCATTGATCTCCAAAACCTTTGTCAATAAGGTTTTGGTTGTATGTATTTTATCTTTTCTTGAACAATAGATATTAAAAAGAACTCATGTACTGCACTTTCAAAACACTGATGTCAATAAAGACCAAGTAATGGCTCTTGCATCTTTTATGTAAAAAAAAAAACCCTCCTAAATAAAATTAGTAGTAATAAAAACTTAAGGAGAATACCAACCCAATATAGTCTTGTAAGTTTGCAAAGTATAGGAGGAAAGACAATGTGAATCATATATTGTAGGGATGGTAGTAGGTAGGGCTAAGTGCTAAATACACCTTGATCCAACCTTATTAGGTCAGGGTTAGGTCAACCTTAATTGGCTTTGACTTGAGGTCAACCTAGGTTGGCTTGAGGTTTGTAATGAAGATTGTGTAGCTAAAGCTAGTTTTGAATCCTAATACATATGCTAGTCTCATTGGCATAGCATTGGCTGGATTAGTGGCTAATATATCTTTAGGTGGTATAGATATTGGATTAGTGGCTAATATACAAGAAACTACTAAATTAAATGGGCATGGCCATGTTTAATATAGATCAGTCAAATTTAATTTCCATGGCCACATATTTTTATGACAAGTTTTAATTCAATTAGTTTAGTAGTTTCTTGTATAATCCAATGATTATGTCTTCTTCTTGTAGGAGAAGTTGATTGCTTGTGGTCCAACCCTAAAAATTTTTTAGTATGGTGCTACTATTTATTGCAGGACCTGCAACCATGGTGATAGGAGCCATCACTATTGGTCTCCATGGTGACATCTTGAGAGTGGCCATCATTTAGGTAATTAATTCATCGAGCACACAAATCACTGAAATATAAACTATTTTTTTTTCCCAAGAGGTATCTATAAAAACCCCTAAAAATACTTTAGAATCGAGCAACTAAGCTAGTTTCCACTAACTCATTCATTGCAATGCTTCACCATTCAAAATGATAGGTACTTTTTTTATGTATAAGATGTCGTCCAAATAGTCAAATAGCTAATTTGATTCAGCTTTAACATGAGGAGGTGATTTTGATCAAGTGTTTTTTGAAATAGACGATCTACATCAATGAGTCAAAAGATCAATATTTGCTTTACAATTTGTTTACTTTTGCATTGCTAACAATCACACTAGAGTGTCTCTTTGAGCATTCCTTCTCTTGAATAGATATATGTTTTTCAAGAAGACAAAGAAGAGAAGAAGAGAAGAAAAAGAGAAATAAACAATATGAGAATGGTTCAAAAGTGTGTTGGCGACGCCAACCATTCTATTATATATTAGGGAAACCAAAATATAAGAGATAAACTTACAACAATGTCCTAGTAGTCGAGTACTAGGAAATCTCTTCATCAAATAGTATGCTAATAGTAGTTGACTACTAAGAACAATATGTTGATAATAGTTAACTACTAAGGACAAGACTACAAACTAGGTCTCACAACACTCCCCCTCAAGGTGAGCAATTTCCATAAATCTTGTCTTGGTGAGCCCCTTGCTAAGAACATCGGCAAGTTGTCTTATAGATGGCATATAAGGGATGCAAAGGTCCACAAAAACAATTATTTCTTGCACAATGTGTTTATTAATCTCAAAATGTTTTGTTCTATCATATTGGATTGGGTTGTTAGTAATGTTGATTGCAATCTAATTATTAGAATACAATTTTAGAGGTCCAATTACTTCTTTCCCCAACTTCTTTAGAAGAATCTGAAGTAAAAGTAGTTCAATAACACCATGGGCCATACCCCTATATTCAGTCTCGACACTTAATCTTACAACAACAATTTATTTCTTGCTCTTCCAAGTTACTAGATTTCTAGCTGTGAAGGTACAATATTTAGATATAGACCTTCTATCTTCACAAGAACCTACCCAATCGACATCAGGGTAGGCTTTCACCTCTATTTTGCCACATTTCTTAAACAGTAATCCCTTCCTATGATATGTCTTCAAGTATCTCAAGATCCTTTCTACTGCCCTCATGTGTAACTCATGGAGCATGCATAAATTGGATGATCACATAAACTGCATATGTAATATCAAGTCTTGTGAGGGATAAGCAATTTTTCAACTAATTTCTTATCTCTCTTTGTCAGGATACAATTCTCCATCATCTTCTTGCAACCCATGATTTTGCTCTATAGAAGTGTCTACTGGTTTGGCTTCTAACTTCCTTCTCTTTTAGAAGGTTTAATACATACTTCCTTTGGCATATATATATCCCCTCTATGGATCTAACCACCTTTATTCCCAAAAGTATTTTAGAGGTCCTAGATCTTTGATTTCAAACTCTGAGGCTATAAAGTCTTTTAACTTTTGAATCTCATTCGAATTATCTCTCATAACAACCATATCATTAATATAAACAATCAACGTTGTTAGTTTTCGTTCATTTATTTTATAGAATAACATGTGATCAACACTACTCTACTTGTATCCAACAACCTTCATTACCTTGCATAATCTTTCAAACCAAGCTCTTGGAGGTTGTTTGAGGCCATATAAGGTCCTTCTTAGTTTACATACCTTTCCTCTCATGTAATGTCTTAGAGGAGGGTCCATGTAGACTTTTTGTAGATCTTCGTTTAAGAAAGCATTCTTAAAATCTAACTGATGTAGTTCTTAAGAAAAAAATATTGTAAGAGAGAGTAACACCCGCATAGAATTTAGTTTTACTATTGGAGCAAATGTTTCCTTATAATCAATCCCTTCCTTTTGGATTAATCCTTTTGCAACTACTTTGACTTTATACCTCTTGATAGAATCATTAGCCTTGTGTTTGATTATATATACCCACTTGCACCCTATAGTGGTTTTCTTGGCTAGTAGAGCCACTAGCTCCCAAGTGTTAACTTTCAACAAGGCTTTCATTTTCTCATTCATAGCTTCCCTTTATTTGGGATCAATAATAGCCTCTAGGTACCTAGAAGGGATAAAGATAAAAGACAATGCCAACACAAAAAAGTAATAATATGAGAATGAGAAAAACATAAATCCTAGACCTCCAACAATGTCTCCAACCAAGACTTAAAGTCTGAAAACACGCCTGATTTTGAGATTGAAAAATGACCGATGGTTAAATAACAGATAGTTGTGGAGGTTGATCACCCAAAAAATGATCGATTAGCGGACTTTTTTTATTAGAAAAATAGATAGATTAGTAAAAAAATGAACGCAAAGTAGTTCCGTCATTGTTTTTGTCCAAAATAGAGTAGTTTTGCCTCTTTTTTTGTCTAAGGCTGCATTTGTTTCCAGTGTAAATGCACGTTTACACTCATGGAGTTGAGACATGATGGTTCGATGAGAGTGTAAAATAAAACCGACCATTGTGCCCATTTACACTCGTCCTGTTTGGTTATATTAATGTAAATGGAGGTTACTCTGTTTTCTAGTTTGTTCTCACCTATTTTAGTTTTCTTCGCTTAGAATCTAAGAGACAACCATTGATGACGATTAGACATGTTCACGGGTTGGGCCAGGCTTTGCCTTTACATTAACAGAAAATGTTTAGGCTCGAGCCCAAGCCCGGCCCGATCATTGGGCCTAGGTCTTGACCCGACCCGACCCGAATATAAAGCCCGAAGCCCAGGCCCGAGCCCGAGCTCGACTAGAAATTTGAAAAAAAATGATTTTTCCTTTTTAATTCAATTAAAATTTGTTTTATTTATACTAAAAGACCTCAAACATAAAAAAAAAATAATGAAAAGTCTCATTATTACTTGAAAAAAGTGAAGAACAATATTATATATATTTGCTTTTTTATTATATAAAATATATTTTTATTAATATAATACATTATCAAATCGGGCTCAAACTTGGGCTAGGCGTTTTTGAGAAAGCCCAAGCCCAGCTCGAAAAAAAGTCGGGCCCAATATTTTAGGCCTGAGCCCGAGCCCGCGAGCATAAAATCTTGTCCAAGCCTGAGTTAGATTGGGTCAACCCAACCCGGCCCATCGGGCTACCCGGCCCATGAACAGGTCTAATGATGATGGTTGCTTGTGTTCTCGCTGGTTTGGTTTTCTTCAATTAGAATCAAATATTTCTTTTCAAACCTAGCTGAACGGGCGTTGACCAGTGAATACTCATGTTCTTGTCAATTTTATTTTTTTGGTTGTTGATTTTCTTTATTGCTTTTTCCTGACGTCAGAACCCTTGCCTTAGATTTGGAAGGATTTCTTCAAGGAGAAAAGTATGAGAGGACACAAACCTTAGGCCCTTTTTCATATGGAGAGAGAAATTGAGTTTAAAAGAGATGGAGTTTTACATCGATTTTATCTATGTAAACTTTTCACCAATTTTCGAGGAAGATACTAACAAGGATGGATTTTTACACCGATTTACAAGGTGTATTAACACTAACACCTCTACCAAACACTTGCAAAATTAGACTTGGTGTATAATTTACCCTAGTTCTCATTTACACCTCAAACAAACGTGGCCTAAAATAAAAGATAGGTGAAGTCTTCAACCTCTACTTTTGGTTCAAAACCCTCCCAATGATAGGTGAGTTGTGAAGATTGTGAGAATAGAGTAGTTCCACCTCCTCTGCTTTTGCTCCAAAACCCATAAACAATAGGTGAGTTGTGATGAGAATAGTGGGAGTTTTCCTAGTTGCACACAATTTATAAGAGGTTTTAGACTTGATAAACCTTTGAGAATCATGATAAAGCAGGGGTCTAGGAAAGCCATCAGACATGGCCAACAACAGATGAACTCCAAGAAGTTGATTCTTTAGAGAAAAAATAATGTGGATTAAAAAAATAAAAAATTCAAAAAAGGAGAAAATTTCTAAATTGCTTTATTTTAGTTTATACACACGCACACACACACACACACACACACACACACACACACATATATATATATATATATAGTGTAAGAGAAATTATTAACCATATACAATCAAGGTTTTAAAAGGCTAAAGGAGGAGGTGAGGTGGTAAGCCTCAAATTAAAAACTTAAAAATTATGAAAAAATAAATAATTGAAATTTTGTATAATTATTTGTCACTTAATGTATCAATGGTTCAACAATTGTTGATTGTTCAAATCTTTTCATCAAGATTACTTGTATGAACTATGAAGTTTAAGGCTCTAAGCTAACTAGTAACTATTGTTTAGGTGTAGGAATTTTACTTTTTTTCTTCAATTTTGAAATTCCGAAAGTTTCAAACAAACTTATGGGTGCACTTACTAAATATAGATAAACTAGACAAATCTTAAAATTTTGAAAGTTTCAAACAAATCTTGAAATGAATTAGACTCATTTCCATGGCTGTCATGATAAAAGTTCATTGAAGGTTGTGACAATAGTTGTTCATGGAAGATGACAAAATGGATCCAGATTCAATATATATTATGAATTTATGACAACATGGCAACATGTATCCAAGCATCACATTAGTTATCACAGAACTTGCTATTAAAAAGTGAAACTAAAAGAAAATAGCATTCCAACACCTTTAAGTTGAGAATCATGATAAAGAAGGGGTCTAGGAAAGCGATCAGACATGGCCAACAACAGATGAACTCCAGGAAGTTGATTCATTAGATACAAAATAACATGGATTAAAAAAGTAAAAAATTAAAAAAAGGAGAAAATTTCTAGATTGCTTTGTTTTAGTGTATACACACATATATTTATTTATAGTGTAAGAGCAATAATTAACCATATATAATCAAGGTTTTAAAAGGCTAAAGGTGGAAGCGAGGCGGTTGGGTGCTAAAGAGGCAAGGCATAAGCCTCGAGGTGGTTTGAGGCGTAAGCCTCAAATTAAAAACTTAAATTTTATGAAAAAATAAATAATTTAAGTTGTGTATAATTATTTGTCAGTTAATGTATCAATGGTTCAACAATTGCTTGATTTTTCAAATATTTTCATCAAGATTACTTGTATGAACTATGAAGTCTAAGGCTCTTAGCTAACTTCTAATTAGTAACTATTGTTTAGGTGTAGGCATTTTACTTTTTCTCTTCAATCTTGAAATTTTGAAAGTTTCAAACAAATCTATGGCTGCACTTACTAAATATAGATGAACTAGACAATTCTTGAAATTTAGAAAGTTTCAGACAAGTCTTGAAATGAATTTCCATGGCTGTCATGATAAAACTTCATTGACGGTTGTGACAAAAAAACAAGAAAAAAGTGAAAAGGAGGAGGAGAACCTGTACGCAAGATTCAAGAAGAAGAAGGAGGACCTGTATGTAGTTGCACGATTTGATTTAGTCCAATATTCTTGTCTTCTTGAATCTTGAGTTCAGTTTGAGAAGTTGAATATAGAACATAGAACAATAGAAGAGAAATGAGTTTTGGTCTTCTTGAGTTCAATTTAAAAATGAAAATAGATAAATGAGATTTTGGTTGATTAAAACCCTGCGTTTTGGGGTTTTTACTTTTTCCAAAATTGCCTATACTAAAATCCAATTTTCCCCACCCAAAACCCTTTTAACTTGAGGCTACCACCTCATGTAAATTGAGGCATAAGGCTAAAAGGCTATTAAGGCTGGGCAAAATTTGGCCGCCTTGCTGTGAGGCGTACGCCTCTCGCCTTGCCTCGATCGCCTTTTAAAACCATGTATATGATATATGGTATTTGAATTTAGCTTTTATGATTTATATAGAACTCAAGGCAAAATACTTGCTTTATATAATGTTTTCAACCTATAGTTGACCTGATCGGTTGAATTGTTCAAACCACCACCCGACCAAGATTTGGGGTTTGGTTTTATTAAAACCCAAAGAATAGTAAAAAAATGTTAATTGGGTAAAAAATCACCCTACCTAGATGGTTGGACCATTGACACATTCGTCCTAATAACCGAGTCACAAGTTGCACACTAAATGTGTATACAAACTTTGGGAGACCATAACTTTGCATTTTGATGTCCAATTAAGATAATATTGTTTTTTGTTTTAATTTTGGATATTTTTTCAAGATCTATGTATCCCAAGGGCCGTAGGCACCTTGTCCCACTATTTTTCCCAAGAAAAACTTTTTTTTGGTCTCAAATTGTAATTTTTAATATTTTTTTAAACAAAAAAATTACAAACATAAATTAAATATAAAATAATGCATATATTACATATAGAAAAAATAAATTATAAATTACTTATTAATAAAATACATATTTATACATACTCATACACACATAAATAAATAAATAATGTAGATAGCATGATGCGTAAAATAATTTAGAGAAATATTGAAAAGTATTGTCAGAAGTGGGATTTGAACCCACGCCCTCTTTCGAAGACCAGAACTTGAGTCTGGCGCCTTAGACCACTCGGCCATCCTGACATTTTGGCGGATGTTTGATAGAAGCATCTTAAGGTATCTTATTATTTCTATTGCCAGCCCGCTTCTCTCTCTTTGCGTTAGTCTTGTTCAGTATTCCAGGCTTTCCAAAGTTTCCACCTTTAAATTCCGAGAGTAGAGAGAAACTGCATCCTTCCGTAGTCCAGCATCCTATTTCCGTCACAATGAGAACTCGGAATGCCGAAACCCCCAAATCCGGGGCCACCAAGAAAGCTCCGGCGAAGAGGTCCGCCATTAAAACACCTACGAAGCCCTCGGAGGGAGCCGTAGAGTCAACAACGCCGACATCCGCCGAGACCAAACCTGCATCTACAACCGTTTCAAAACCATCGAAAAATAGCACCGCTGCTGCGAAACCAGCAACTCCCTTGTCCGCTTCAAAACCCGAAGCCAAAGGTAGCCCTTGTACCCTTTTATCTGTGTATCTATTAATTGTTCTACAAGTATTGTTTTTTTTTTTTTTTTGGTGGATGATGATGGTAGTCTGTACGCAGCTATAGCATGAATACGTGTTATTTATTTTTGTAGTGGAAGATGCGAGTACATCAGTTGATACTGCACAGACAACGCCGGAGACGAAAGCGGCCCCGGCTGCTAAATCTTCGGCCAAGAAAACATCCGGGAAAACTAAAACCCCTTCTGCAGCCAAAGCTTCCTCTGCACAGAACCCTAAGCCAGCGGAGGCTGTAAGTACGAAGGTTGATAAATCGACAAATAAGGAAGATCAGGTGGGTGCAAATATTGGTGATTCTTCGAAGGAGGAACCTGCAGTTGCTGCAGTTGGGGATTCTCAAATAAAGGAAGAAATTGCTGTCGAGCATGTAAAAGAGTCCCACAAAAAGGAAGATCTGGTTGTTGCAAAGGTTCAAGAATGTTCGACGAAGAAGGAATCTGTTATTGTCAAGGGGGACGAGGAGGTGAAGGATGAAATCAAGTCGGAGGGGGTGACAGAAGCTTCCGATGACAAAAAGGAGCCTGTCGGTGACCTAGTGAAAGAAGATAGAGGAGGCATTGAAGGTGAGAATGCTCAAACAGAGGAGAATGAGGATGGTTTTGATGATGGGATAGAGGACTTTGGTGAGCAAGAGGGATTTGAAGGACGTGGGGATGAAGAGAGAGCAGAAGAAGAGGAGGCGGCGTGGGATGAGGATGCTGCGGGATTGGAAGAACAGCTGGAAATATCTGCTGCTGCCAAGGAGCGGAAGATGAAGAAAGAGCATGAGATATTTGTAGGTGGGTTGGATCGGGATGCCGTGGAGGAGGATGTGAGAATAGCTTTCGAATCAATTGGAGAGATTGTTGAAGTTCGGTTGCATAGGAACCCGTCGACTAATAAGAATAAGGGGTTTGCATTTGTCAAGTTTGCGGATAAGGAGCACGCTACCCGTGCTTTATCAGAATTGAAGAATCCCATTGTATAGATCCCTTCTCTGAATCCTGGAAAGCTCTTTACTTGTTTCTTTTCCTGGTTTAGTCCTAATTACTTGTTAATTATTTTTGACAGATACGTGGAAAGCGTTGCGGTACTGCTCCCAGCGAGGACAATGATACACTTTTCTTGGGTAACATATGCAATACCTGGACAAAGGAAGCCGTAAGACTCTTAAACTAGCAGAATTACATATTTGTTTGTTTGGTTTATTTCTCGTTTGTTGATATTGTTTGTGTGCACAGATTAAGCAAAAGCTAAAAGAGTATGGCATTGAAGGCATCGAAAATATTACACTTGTTCCAGACCCACAACATGAAGGATTGAGTCGAGGCTTTGCATTCCTTGAGTTTTCTTGTCATGCTGATGCAATGCAAGCATACAAGCGCCTGCAAAAAACAGATGTGATTTTTGGCCATGCTGAGAGAACTGCCAAGGTGGCCTTTGCTGAACCATTACGTGAGCCAGATCCAGAGGTCATGTCCCAGGTTAAGTCTGTTTTTGTAGATGGGCTCCCTCCTCATTGGGATGAGGATCATGTTAGAGAGCATTTTAAAGAGTATGGGGAGATTGAACGCATAGTTCTTGCCCGGAATATGTCGACGGCAAAGAGGAAAGATTTTGGTTTTGTTGATTTTACTACACATGAAGCTGCTATTGCTTGCATTGATGGTGTAAATGGTACAGAACTGGGTGATGGGAAATCAAAGGTACATTTCTTGTATTTCTTTTGGATCACATAGTATCCCACATGTTTACTAAGATGTTAAGCATGCATTTTGAGTTCAGAAAGATCAGGTTGTGATTATTACCAATAATTTTTTTCCTGTTTTTTCTATAAGATAAATGAGGGAAAGGGTTGAGTTTTGGAACTAATCAATGTTTTAAAATGTGGAGGCATGATAGGCGTTCCACTAGAGGCGTGAGGCGTAGTTCAGAACGCAAGAGGCGTAAGCCTCCTTAAGAGGAGGGGGGTTTGGAGGAGGATGAAGAGGAAGGGGGGATCTCATTTTTTCCTTATTTTTAATAAAAAAACTTTTATATTAAGAATAGACCTGTTCTTGGGCCGGGCTTCGGGCCTGACTTGCACTTTGTTGGGCTCGGGCTTCGGGCCAGGCCCCATTCAAAATTTGGCAAAAGCCAAGCCTGAGCCCAGCCCATGAACAGGTCTAATTAAGAAGGCCAAAGGGGCAGGGGGCAAACCACTTTCTTTTCCCTTATTTTTTCTTCCCTTCCTTTCTTTTCCTTTCCTTTTTTTCTCTTTCTTTCTTTTTTTTTTTTCTGTCTTTTTATATCAGATGTGCATGAGGCGTACGCCTCTAGCACACCTCATGAAAAAAGCGCTTGCACCTGCGGCGTATGCCTCAGAGGTGTCAGCGGCTCTGGCATATGCCTCAGGGCATTTTGGGAGCGCTTCGCCTGGAGGCGCGCCTCTAGGTGTACACCTCCCACGCCTTTTAAAACATTGGAACTAATACCTGTAGATATGTTTGCTATATCTTTAGCATGGATCTGTTATTAGACAGTTTATGTCTGTACAATTGTATATACCTGCCTACAAGGATTTTTGTGTGTTTGGACATGTTTGGCTGCAAATTGTATTATATGTTCTTATTAAGAAAGTTAATTCTGTTCTTGCTGCTTTCTAGACGAAAGTCAAAGTGAGATTATCAAATCCTTTGCCAAAGACTCAGGCAGTGAAGGGTGATATGCGAGGTGGATTTCGAATTGGTCGCTCTGGTAGTGGTACTTTCTCTAGATTTAGTGATTTAATATTTGTATAATAAGTTGGTTGTGGCTTAACTCATGAATACCTGTTAATTGTTAAATTCCTCTTTTCTTCTGAGCAGTCAGAGGCTTTGGACGTGGAGCACGTCCCTTCATCCGTGGCAAGAATTTTTATCCACGGGGACAGGGCCAAACTGGGAGATTTGCTTTTGCAGATGATATTGATTATCGTGGAAGACGGGCTTTTAGTGGACAAGGTCTTTCAGGTTTTTTCAAGTTATCCTTGTTGAGAAAGTTTATACAACCTTCCTTTGTTTAACTGTTTTATTTTCATCAATTCAATATTACTTTTTAATGCCTTTTCATATTTTGTTATTCTACAATAGTAGGAAGGAGGCCTGACAGGCCTAGGAATGTTGCCAGTGAGAGAACTCATGGAAAGCAAATTCAATCTAGGAGGCAAGCATTTTCCTCAGGAGATTTTAACCGACCTTATGGTGGCAGATACTATGTCGATGATCCTTATCTGTATGAGAGGGGGCATGGAATGAAACGGCCATTTTCTATGGTGGTGAGGAAACATCCTCTATATGATGTATTCACATCATTGTTTTCCTAGTATCAATAACTAATTTATTATTTTTCTAGTGTTGCCAGAACTTGTTATTACTAGTGCAAACTGATTTGTGCTTTTAAATGTTGGCTCACTTGGCTGTAGGACCAGGAGCCTAGTTACTTTGAACCAAGTGGAATTCGTCCCCGGTATGGTCATCCCGAGCCTGCTTCACTGTCTCGTAGTGCTCATTATCGAGGTATGTATGCATTTACCTATTTATGTGTGTATGTACATGCTGTTTACATCTCTATTAAATTTATATTTACATTTGATATTTAATCAGATTCTTTTGGACCTGGAGGTGGATTATATTCACATGATTATTACGGTTCTGATGTAAGTACTAATTTTTCTTCTTGATTTTTCTTTATTATTCATCTTATTTCTTTTGTTCTAAGTAGCATAGCATGATGTTCACCTATCATATTTCATATTGACAGTATGGTCGTGGTCCATACTCTTCTCTTTATGGTGATCGCCCATTTGGAGGTGGCTATTACTATTAGACCTGCAAAGCTTTTGGTAATAACTGTTTCTCTTCAGAAACAAACTCTAATTTCTAGCATAAATATGATTGCAGTTATTTATGCATGGCAAGTTCTTATGTTAACAGTTTGTAGCTGGTCTTGCAGATATGTGACACACTGTTGCTGAGTGTTGGACAAGTTCGCTACCTTTTTGGGGGAAAATAATTAAAAAGTAGTTTTCTTTTGGATCCCCTTCTTTCTTTTATGAATTTTATGTTGGAATTTGTTCAGTGTATTGCTTTGTCTAGTATAGTTTATGTCCTTCAAGGAGTTCAAAAACATTGAAACTAAGACTACCGAGAATCAATGACAATGATACTTCAATTTGCCCCAGTGAAAGTTTATGAAAAGATCAAATACAGGCTCTTGAGGTTGATCTGGAGGTATCACTTTGCTGCTTATGGTCATAATTATGTCCTGATCTGAGGTTACCAATTAGTGATCATTTACCCGGAAGCTTAAAGTGAATAAAACTGGATACTTTTTTCTTCTTGGATGTTAAAATAATTTTTTGTTTTATTGGTGAGGTTGCAGAAGTATATGGGCTCTGGAGGGGATTAATCAGGTTTTCAAATCTGAATGCAGTGGGATATGCATGGGGAATTTCCTCTTGTTAATGTTTAAATCCTGAGTATCAATTTTCATTGGAGCATAATCTAGAGTTTGATGGCCCTTATGCGCTCCACTTAACAGTTCCTCGAGGAAAAATGAAGGACATTAGCTTTTGATGCTAGCATTGCTTTTTAAAGAACACCATCTATAGCTTGAGTGTCTTTTGTAGCATGTGGAAGTGCTTTAGTGGGCTTTTAGATACTCCTGTTGCAGAAGGCATACTTTGTTTCATGTGCAATGAAGCCCAATATGATATGTTTTTGATGCTTACATGGAGGAGTATAATAGCCATGTTCCTATTGCAGTTTCATTTCTGATATCTTTAGTATTTTGGCTTAATCTGGGGCTTATCTATTGTGAGAGACTTTTTTTGATGATTTCCCAAATTCGTTGCTTTCAAAGTTGATTCAATCCTAATTGGAGTTCTTATCAGGAAAAGATAGCTGAGTGTTCATCGTTGATGGTTCTTGATTCCATTACAAGTAAATCAAGCTTCAAGTTGAATAATAGTTCTAATGCTCTTAGAGATATAATGGTGGAACTGATAATCATATCCTATAATTCTATCAGGGTTGCTGCTGTTGATGGGCATGATTGTCTGTGTAACTTGATAAATAAATTTGAGGAGCCCATTTTATGTCGTAATCCTGCTATATATTTCTTTTGACATATACATTGTGGACTGAGGATTAGATCCTGAAGCTGCTATAGTGGATTTGATTAATTTGGGAAGTATGATTGTCTCTTTAATTGATTTGGGTGTTAAATTTTTGCCATAATCTATAACTGATGTGCATTGGTGTGCTAACTATTCTTGGCATCTTAGAGGGTATGCTTCTTAAGTCTATGAAGGCTTTAAGGTCATTTGACTTTATTGAATCATTTTGGTGGATGATTAATGACTTGAAACTTTTGATACTTCTATTGTGGAGCCTCATTTGTGGAGGACCGAGGGTGACAGTGTGGTACTCGTTCTAATTTTATAGTGAGCATCATGTGCTCATAAATTCTAATTGCTTGATGAACCTGCATTTAGCTAAAAAACTTGTGCATGCACCTTCTGTATTTGGCTTATGAAGAGAGATGACTTGTACAGGATTTCTTGGATAGGTTGTTGATATCCAGGTTGTTTTTTTTTTTATCAGTAACAGTTGAATTTATTCATTGAGCTATTAATAAGAATTTGTGCATCAGGTGCCTTGCACCCCACAAAGGCAGCTAGTCAAATGATGATTTTGCATAACACCCACTCTTTCCTTGGCGTATTAGGCACCAATACATCTGGTGTCTGTTTATCTGTTGTTTTTCTAATTCATAAGACTGACCCTGGTGTTCACTTATAAACTATCCTTTGCTGTGATGCCAATTTGAGATTGCCCTCAGTGTGTGCATTCTTCCATGACCCTTCTTAGCCACCATATAGTCACACGTTAGTGTCCTTCAACCAAAGAATCTTTGTAGCACAAGGATTTTTTTGCATCTGTAATCATGCAGAATGTCAATATTTTAGCCAAATGGAATCACCATAACTTGCTGTTACTGAGTATAAAGCTAGGAAGTTCCCTTGCTTTTATGTCTAAAAACTCACCCAATTCCTGATAGTGCATGATACCCATTGTTGCAACTGTCAAAGTTCAACTTGATTGTATTTGAGTTTGGATGAAACCATTCTAGTGACTGAACTATTGTGGCCGTAGATGAGGAATCCACTTACTGTCAATTCCTTAAAATGTCATAAGTTGTAAAATCTGCAAAAGTTTGTTCATTATCTTGACATAATGTACTATTTTGATCATCACATTCATCACTGCAGAGAGACACAGTCAAATTTATTTTTGATTTACATCCTTTTTGAAATAGACAAAGTTTCCTTTTGTCCTAAACTCCTATAGACTGATACTAAGTTTCCTTATTCTTTTTTTTCCTATTCCTTACTTTCTTACCTTATCATTTCCATCTTCTTCACTGCTTATCTTTAATACCACATTTGAACCAGTGGGGCTAAATTTCTGGAGTTGGAGTTTACTCTTCCACTGTGCATGATTTTTTTCTCCATGTTGCAACTGAATTATCATGTTGCTATCATCTTGTTTTTTTGATAATTGAAGAGGAATTTTATTAAGAAAATATGAGAACTGTTACAAGCATCCCACTGAGAGGTGCAAGGTGCTCCCTTAAAAGTGAAAACCACCTCACTATAGATAAAGATTACAAGGTAGCCCAGTACAAATGTTCCGTCAAAACCTCTTGTTTTGCAAGATAATCTGCCATTGCATTTGCAGAACTGCCAACCCAATGCCAATGTACACTAACATTCATATTCCTTAATAACCAGCTAGCCTTCTTTGAGAGGTTATTGTAGCACCAAATGACTGAGTTTGGATCTGTTGACCAACCTGCAACAACCTTGGAATCTCCTTCAATTTGAAGATTCTGAACACCAAGTTGATTAGTGATCTGAATACCTTGTAAAGCTGCCAACAACTCAGCCCATTTTTGAGTCTCCTATTCCCATTTCCCACTGAACCCAAGTACAAGGCTAAGATATTACAATCCTTATCTCTCAAAACCCCTCCTATACCTGAGGGGCCAGGATTTCCTGGACTACTTCCGTCAAAATTCAGCTTTATGCTATCATCTTGGTTCAATTACAGTGATGAGTTTTCGACCATAATTCAGAATTGACGTTATAGGGAGAGAAATTGCATGCATCTTGATGTATGTGTTCTTGTTATGAAAGACATGCTTCTAGAAAGTGTTACCATGGTTTGTGGCATGCAGTGTTATATGGTCATGGACACTGGATTTTGTCCAAGAGTCCAACTTTGACAGGATGAGAAACATGGAGTCATGGGTATGTTCATGGGAAAGTACATACTATTGAATTAGTTCATGTCTTTTTGACTCCTAACGTTCCTACAAAAAGGGGAAAGGGGTCTAAAATGTTTCTGTTGTTACTGAGTACTATATTATACGAGAAAAGGTATTCATCTTGTGCATTTATCCATTCATTTATGTCAAATAAACCAGGGGACAAAAAGGAAATATTATTTTGAACTGTCCTCCAAGAATCTGTGGAATGTTGGACTTTGACACACATAGAAGTGTGCGACTTTGACACACATAGAAGTGTGCTGTAACTTAATCTGACACATGGGTCTCAAAGCCTGGGAATCCAGACCAGGAAATCTAAATAAAAAACAATAGGCCCAAGGGTGTGAGATTCTAGCCTTACATAGTAAAGATAGGAAACAAGCAATCAAGGCTAATGAGCAAAGAGATCTATTTGGCTTCTGACAATCATGTGGTGGAGAATCGTGGGGTGTGGCTGTACTCTCTAGAATTAGGCATCCTTGTATAAAACAAGGTGTCCAAAAAATGGGTGTGGCAGAAATGCGTATGTTGAGATGTGGATGAGTAGAAATACTTGAAAGGATAGGATCAGAAATGAAGTCATTCGGAGGAACCTAGAAGTAGCTCCACTAGGTGATAAAATGAGAGAAAGTAGACTTGGTGTTTTGTTTCATGCATAAAATACCACTTGAGGCACTCATAAGGAAAAGCAATCAGTTATAAGTTGAAGGGGCTAGAGGGGCTAGAAGGGCTAGGAGCAGACCAAAAAGGCCATTAATCGAAGTAGTAAGAAATGATTTAAACACTCATAATTTAACAATGGATATAGCATTGAACAGAACAGAATTGCATATAGCTGGGTTAAGGACTTAAGGGGCTTAGATGATGATGACCATGATGATGATAGAGTTAGAAACCGTTGATTCCAATCCAACCCAGGCCTAACTAGGAAGGGGGAGGGGGGCGTTGACTGAGAATTGCTGGGTTATGGTGCTTTTGTTTTAGGTATTTTACTATTTTCTTTTATAGACTTATAGGATATAGAATTGCCAGTCTCATCTCTTTTGGGAAATTGTACAAAAGCTAACATTTGAGGGACTATATTCCACAGGGTTTTTTTTTGTCATTTATAACATGATTCCTACTTGGGGATCTATTTTTCAATCAGGACTTTCACCCCTTGAGAATGAGTTGATAATAATTGTGGTAGGTAGAATTTTTAGCTGGGCGTCTCTATTCCAAGAGTTTGGTAGGATCCCTTTGTGTTTTATTTTATCTGTTTACATTCTGCTCTGAATATAGGATCTCTTTCTATTCTGTTTTATCTGTTGATGTTCTGTTCTGAATCTGTGCAAAAGGGGTTGTAGATGTAAATCTATTTTCTATAGTTGATTACAATATCCGACAGTATTGGAATCTGCTAAGGTAAGGCTTACTCCTTGTACTTTTTCAGTTTGCATCTTTATAGTTTAATAAAATTACATTTCTTAAAAAAAGGTCCAGGAGCAGAAACTAGAAAGAATCCTATACATAGATTGTAGTGCCAGTATTTGGCTTCTTACCTCCGCTTCTTGCTTGTGCACAGGCTGACAAGAAATGCCACTAGCTGTTCATGTTTCAGCTTGGTAGCTTGTTTCGATGTTATTTATACGAGGAAATGTTACTTGGTAATAGGAGTGATAATGGGCCTTGCTACAATATGTGGCATACCCAAGGTGGCCTGGGCTGTACCATGTGCCCTATATGTGGAGTTGGAACCTAAGAACGATGAGATTAGAATGGGGATGATAGGGGAAGGTTTTGGTAAGGAGTTGCAGAACCATGGAGATTTTTATGGAGCTGAAGTGTTGGACGAGGTTGAAGACAACTTGTTGTTAGGTTTGGAAAGCAAAATTTCAATTTTGGAGGAGTCAGGCTGAAGGGCATTGTTGGTGGTGAAAGCAAGGCAATTGAAGTGTTGGGTGGGAGGAGTTTGTGAAAGGTAAGGGAACAATGCATTAAAGTAGGAGGCGTGGGAAGAAGGAAAAACTTTAGCTGTTGGGGGCCAACAGCCTATGCTGTTGAGAGAATTTCTGGGAATGCCACGTTACCATGAGAATGGGTAAATTAATAATTATATCTTAATTTATTTTTACTAAAAACCAAAGCATGGTCAAGAATAGGTGCCCAGCCCAGAAACTGTCTCAACAGCCTATGCTGTTGGGCCCCAACAGCCAAAGTTAACCCTGGGAAGAATTGTGGGGGTGACACAAGAAGAGGGACACATGGAGGGTACTTAATTTATTTTTACTAAAAACCAAAGCATGGGCGTGAATGGGTGAACTGCCAAGAACATGCCCAGCCCAGAAACTTCTCAACAGCCTATGCTGTTGGGCCCCAACAGCCAAAGTTAACCCTGGGAAGAATTGTGGGGGTGACACAAGAAGAGGGACACATGGAGGGTAGGTCTGAAATTTTTTAAGGAGACAAGGAGTTGGGTGAGAATGGTGCAGGAGAGGAAGGGGGATTGGTGATTGTAGGTTCTAGCAAGGAGAGTGGACCGAATGGGGACCACTTTTAAAAAGGAAAAGACAAAGGCGTTTCGTAGTAAAGGTGGAGGGGCAAGTTTAAGGTTTTAAGAGGTAGGTGTAATTCAGAAAAAGTTATTAAAAAGGTGAAAGGCCTTGGGGTGTTGTTTAATTGGAGTAGGAGTTTTAAAAAGGAAAATGTTTTAAAGCAGGATGGGGTCTAGGTTATTACAAGATATGAGAAAGGAGAGAGTGAGATCAGAGCTAAATAGCTTTGAGTTTGTGGGAGGTCTCTGCACCGTGATTTGAGCAGCAAATTGTACTCAGAATTTATAGTATTGGGGAGTGAAAGGAAACATTTGGGTGAAGCTTTAGAGGAGAGCTAACGGCATGTGATAGGTGCAGAAAGATCAACCGAGAACTCAATTACAGATGATGTTCTGGTTGTCATCAAGTGCATGGCATTTCTTGCTCAGGACCCAGTTTGGTTCCTTTCCAAGTAGCGCCAGTGTGTGGGGAGGAGGTTCCCAATAGAAGTCAAAAGATCAGTCTGCTGGTACAGAGGACAATGAGGCTCCTTGAAGGAGTTCAGAAGACCTTATAGTAGAAGTGTTTGGGTAGGAGGAGGTTGGCGATTGATGCTGTGGTTTCCATTAAAGAATCAGGGGTGGCTGTGAAGAAGCACAGAGGAGTGAATAAATCTCATCTTGTGCACGTCACTAAGGTTTTTTCATGTTTGAAACAGGAAGATGAATTAGATAGGGAGGATTAGTACTATTCGGTGTGAGAAGACTGTGGAGCTTGATTTAGTCGAGGTTGGGGAGGGGAACTTGGGTGTTTTTTCAGTTTGCTCAGTGGGGCAGTTGCTGTTTTTGACTGGCGCCTGGGAGGTGCTGTTAGTTTTTTGAGTCCTGTCTTTTTTGTTTCAGCTTCTGTTGTAAGGTTGTTTTTTGAGTTGTATGTTTGTTTCAGGGGGTCTTTTAGTTTCTTCTCCTTGGTGATGTCTTATCACCTTTCTTTTGTATTCTCTCTATTTTTTTTTTTGATGTTTAGGCTCAGTTTGGAAATAGTACAATACAAATATGTACAGTACAAACAATACAGAATACAAGGTTTTGCACTCTACTTAATTGTATTTGTACTCCTTCCAAACTGAGCCTTAATGAAAATTTTATTGTACTTTTCAAAAAAATTTATATAATTTATAGTGTCATGAAAATATTCATATATATAAAATAATTATCACCCCTACTTCATTCTTGCCTTGTCATTCATTATGGAAGTGACTATCTGAAAGGGCACTTCTTCTGCTGGACAGCATATCTGTGAAACAATGCATACTCTGTTACTATACATTGAGTGTTCCTAAACACTACTTGGATGATGCAGTTCTTTTCTTTCCTATATACACAGGTGATAATCCTCTTCCCATTTATGAGTCCCCAGCTTATTGGCTTTTCTCTTATTACTTTTTGATTTTTTATTGTGAATGCTATGTTTCTTCACTCTTCAGGAAAGGACACTATTTTCATTCTGTTCCACATATTTTTATTGTGTACGGACATGGCAAAAACAGGTAGTTTTGTTTTGATCATATGGCATAATGATTATACATGCCTAGAGATGTTAGATTCTTGGAGCCTCGTCCTTTAATTCCAGGACATCTTCAAGACTTTGGTAACTATTTCCACCGTGGTTCCAGTCTTGGGTCATCCAGATGGAGATATTAAAGTTGCAATAGAGCACTAGCAGTCATTATCTCCTCAGCATTTCTCCCATGCTCTTTACCAGTGCCATGACAGCCTGTTACAGATCCTTCTACAATATGCCATTGCATTAGGTATCCAACAGGTACCCAATGAAGTTTCTGAAAAGGTGAAGAGAGTATTAAATTCTGACCAAGTTTAAGGGGAGTTGTATTCAGTAATTCTGTTATTATTATGAATCTGATAGTGTGCAGTACCCATGTTCTATAACCTCTGTTAGAGATGATCATATCTGTTATATCTGGTACGCATAAACAATTAGACATGCCAGATGTCTTTTTTTGTTTTAATGAATAAGAAGAATTTCAGTACCTGAGATGCATATAACTTCGTGGATTTTATATATACTTATATACATGCATGCATGTATGTATGTATGGGAGTCAAACAGTTGTTTTTTGAGCCATTGGTAACACATAGTTGCTTGGTCTGCAAATTTGAAAATAAGTTTTCTTGTGGGTATTGCAATGTGAGTTGGTTATGACTTTCATAATTGGTCTTGTGCCTACCTGGTTGCTTTAATAAGCTAGATAGTTGTTGACACCTGGTAGAATCTCTTGCTTGTTTAATCTGATTATTTGATTTATTTGCAAGAGCAACTCTGATTAGATGTGAATTGGAAGCAAGTATTTTTAGGGATATATCTCACAGAAAATCAATAGATGCATTATAATAGACATAAATGTGCATACACGTAGGTTGTTTCTTGTTTATGCATACTTACAAGGTGTGCCTGAGAAGTTGGCTGAGTGCAACAGATTCATAATATCTCTTATTCCAGAAGGGTATGTTGCGAAAAGAACTTTGACCAATCAGGTCCCCCTTGCATGATTTTTTATGAACATCAGTTGTTGTTCATTGGTTTTTATATCATGCCTTTTTGGCATGGTCGGACTGTATTCATGAGTGTGTAGTTTTCTGACAACCCTATCCCAATAAGTGTAGTTTTCTGACAACCCTACCCCAATAACATGATTCTGAAATTAGTGGTTCTTTATTATAGCTAGGTTAATGGCTTCATATATAGCCATACTAATTGGCTTTATACTTGTAGGTTTTAAATGAGCTATAAGTATAAGCTTTTATGTTGCTTTAATATTTTCAGTTTTTTGATTATTAACTTTTTTAGTGGCTTGAGTAACAAGTTGTATATACGCATTAGGTGGTTATCTTTTTATGTGTATTATACTTTGGTAATAAGTGATTTTTTAATGCAGTATTTTTATTTCTACACAAACAAGGGTGTGTTTTTTGAGCTTCATACATTTTGGAAGGTGCCAACTGACTCAGCTGGTAAAGTCGGTGGATGTAGTTCACACTGACGTGGAGTGAATCATGCCTTTTACTTATCGCCCACCCTACCAAAAAAGAAAGGATTTGCTTAGACAAAGTAAGTAAAAAACAAGAAAGCTTCAGGTTTCCACATGGTTAAAATATTTTTTAAATTCTAATAAATGGAAATTCTTTGAGAATCATTTCCTCCAAAGTTGCACCTGCACTGTGGAAGTCAGGTAAGATATGAATGTGATTAAAAGCACTCTTGAGATGCGTAAAACTTGTCATCCTCCAAAAGACGGGAAGCTTAAGGCTCAGTTTGGAAAGAGTACAAATACAAATATGTACAGTGAAATACTTGAAAATAATACAAAAAGCAGGGTTTTGCACTTTACATGTATTCCTTCCAAACTGAGGTGGTGAGGAGGGTACGAATACAAATTCGAAAGAGTACAAATTCAAATATATACAATATAAACACATACAAAATAGTACATAATTTTGCACTCTACATTATTTGTATGCGTTCCTTGGAATTTGAGTTTGAAAGTCTAATTTTTATTTTGGATAAAAGAGGATCTATTGAAAACAATCATGGATACAAATTGAGCCTCTTATACAAAATAGCAAGCTCATAATTGAGCAGGGAGGCTTTTGCCAAAAGAATTTAGTTCCAGAGGTTCTTGCTCTATGAGCTCGAGAGACTTCCTTCTTATCTACATTATATAATATTTACATTTACGAAAAAAGAGCTTCCACGTTCTGGTTAGTAGATCATTGGCATCAGAAATTATAGCGGTTTTTGTGTTGCCCAACTCAATCATTTTTATGCCTTTGATGATTGCTTAGAGCTCAGCTATTGTGGCGTCATTTGCATAACATGGTTGTCCTTTTGTAATGCAATTCCGATGAGTGTAAGAGACTAGATAAGCATCAATAGTTTCTTTGTATGTGGTTGTCTTGATAACCATCAACAATAAGAAGGGAATGTGAATTAAAGGAGAACCAGTACTGTTTCCATGACATGTGCTACATGACTTGGCTTTTATTGTAGAGATTAGCAACTTTTGGAATGATGTAGCTCTTAGCTTTCTGAAGAACATCTAGAGGATTTGGGGTTTTTCCTGAACACATCATTTTTGTGGTCCTAGATGCTTCTCAGGATGGCTAAGATTCGTCAGATTCAGATAGGCTTGCTTTGATTTTTTTGGGCATTTAAATTTTTTGACCTATATTCTTCGGGGTTGAGTCCAACTTGAGATTCAAGCCAGATTGTTCTTACTAGGTCGCATTCAAAGAATAGGTAAGTCTGTCTTTCAACATTTTGCTGACAGGAGCAAGAGAGCTCATTTTTCTGTCTTTGGGTTCAGATTGTTTTGTTCTTACAGCCTATATTAAAAAATTTTCATCCAATCAGGAGACGTTTGCAAGGGGCCTTGATTTTCCACATTCTGGTCCATTTAATTAAGGTTTGTGAGCTCGAGACATCAGGGTCCAAACCGAAGCTTCTGTAGGTTGATTTGACGGAGAAGGCCCCATTTTGTGTGTGTGTGTGTGTTTCATTAGTGTTTGAGGCTTTGAGCTTCTTTGTTGGCTGATAGGAATGTTTTTAATGAGTTGAACAGCTTCAAGCCTAAGTATTGGCGTATTGTTTGCTGTCCAGGGGATCCAAGAATCCGTTATAGCAGTTATCTTCTGACAATAACCAATTTGCCAGCACAAGGTGCCTTCTAGTTTATCTCTCAGTTTTAAGGCAACTTTCCACTTTTACTTTGCAATCAAAGAAGCTACAACTTTTCAATATTCTCTTTGAGTTGATCACTACATAGCTGTTGGTTTTCACTTAAAAATTTCCAGATTTGCTTTGAGAAGAGAGCTCTGTTAAGAGGTTCAGTCAGCCTTAAGCCCAAGTCTCCTTTGTTATTTGGTTTACAAATTTTCTTTCATGCTATATTGTAGCCTTGTTCTTTATCCAAATTTCTTTTCCACTATTTTTATTGCATTTTCTCTAAATTGTTTAAAGTTTTCTTGGTAGCTGGCTTGTCATCATGTAAGCTGGGATGTTTTGTGCCATTAATTGCAGTAGAGTAGTTCTTTCTGTTCGTGAGAGGACTTTGGCCTTCCAGCTTTCTAGTTTACCCTCTACCCTTATAGTTATTTCTTTAAAAGTTTCACTCTTATTCTTCATTTATCCAGGCTCCCAGGTATTTTGAATTTGTATTCATTATTTTCATTCCCAGGGCTTTGTAAAGAAATCTTTGATGAGTCTTATGGGTAATTTTGCTGAATACTATACCCGATTTGTTGAAGTTCACTTGCTGTCAATTAACTTGTCCAATTTTCTTAAGGCTGCCTTCACAGCTAGGAAGGAGTCTGGTGAAGCCTCAATAAGACAGCCATCAACGAACAACAAATGTGAGGGGTCTGTTCTAGAAAGTTTAATTCTTTGCAGTCTTCTTGCTTGTTCTTCCTGATTTAGGAGTTTGTTTAAACTTGCATCCCAATAACAAACATCTGGGAAATCCATTCTACTCAATTGTTTCAATTAGGAAATCCCACCCCATTTTATTAAAGGCCATAGTCATGCTTCCCATCTATTTTCCTTT